>NC_056432.1:41610955-41680955 GCF_018296145.1 Oncorhynchus tshawytscha
GCATCGTTCACCAAATAATGTTTAAAGGTCTGGTCATGCAGGATATATATCTGTCTTATATATTCACCCGAAGACCCACCAGGGAACACACCTACCTTCAACAACCAGGGTTAGGAAGCCACGCAGACTGCCAGACATACATGACAGTCATACAGTGAATTTGAAACCCACGGACACAGGAGCACACCGACATTCAACAGCCTGTGGAAGGAGGCAATGCAGACAGACAGACAAACAATCAGTCATACGAGTATCGATAATCACAACACGCCTGAAACGGTTGCTCGTGTGTAGCCAGTACCTTTTGTTATAGTTGCTGCAATTTGAACGGCTTATACCTTGGTTGTAATGTTTTACACCAACATGCACTGTACACACCCGGACATCTGTAGAAAGACCATCTGGTTGAATAACATAAACAGATCAGACTTACTGCAGAAATTCCCTCGGTTGACATGTGCTGACCGGTAACTGGCTCTCTCTGACCCATAAACACTTAGTTTCCATATTCCTCTTAGTTGTGCTTTTTGTATTTATTTCACCTTTATTTAACCAGGTAGGCCAGTTGAGAACAAGTTCTCATTTACAACTGTGACCTGGCCAAGATAAAGCAAAGCAGTGCGACACAAACAACAACACAGAGTTACACATAAACAAATGTACAGTCAATAACACAATCGAAAGATCTATGTACAGTGTGTGCAAATGTAGAAGAGTAGGGAGGTAAGGCAATAAATAGGCCATAGATGCGAAATAATTACAATTTAGCATTAACACTGGAGTGATAGATGTGCAGATGACGATGTGCAAGTAGAGATACTGGGGTGCAAAAGCGCAAGAGGGTAAGTAATAATATGGGGATGAGGTAGTTGGGTGTGCTATTTACAGGTTGGCTGTGTACAGGTACAGTGATCGGTAAGCTGCTCTGACAGCTGATGCTTAAAGTTAGTGAGGGAGATATAAGACTCCATCTTCAGTGATTTTTGCAATTCGTTCCAGTCATTGGCAGCAGAGAACTGGAAGGAAAGGCGGCCAAAGGAAGTGTTGGCTTTGGGGATGACCAGTGAAATATACCTGCTGAAGCGCATGCTATGAGTGGGTGTTGCTATGGTGACCAGTGAGCTGAGATAAGGCTGGGCTTTACCCAGCAAAGACTTATATATGACCTCAAGCCAGTGGATCTGGTGACGAATATGTAGTGAGGGCCAGCCAACAAGAGCATACCGGTCGCAGTGGTGGTTAGTATATGGGGCTTTGGTGACAAAACGGATGGCACTGTGATAGACTACATCCAGTTTGCTGACTAGTGTTGGAGGCTATTTTGTAAATGACATCGCCCGAAGTCAAGGATCGGTAGGGTAGTCAGTTTTACGAGGGTATGTTTGGCAGCATGAGTGAAGGATGCTTTGTTGCGATTCTAAATGTAATTTTGGATTGGAGATGCTTAATGTGAGGGTGGAAGGAGAGTTTACAATCTAACCAGACACCCAGGTATTTGTAGTTGTCCACATATTCTAAGTCGGAACCGTCCAGAGTAGTGATGCTAGTCGGGTGGAAGGCAGCAATTGGTTGAAGAGCATGCACTTAGTTTTACTAGCATTTAAAAGCAGTTGGATGCCACGGAAGGAGTGTTGTATGGTGTTGAAGCTCGTTTGGAGGACAACAGGCCCTCTGATTTGACACACTGAACTCTATCTGAGAAGTAGTTGGTGAACCAGGCGAGGCAGTCATTTGAGAAGCTAAGGCTATTGAGTCTACTGATAAGAATGCGGTGATTGCCAGAGTCAAAAGCCTTGTCCAGGTCGATGAAGACGGCTGCACAGTACTGTCTTTTATCGATGGCGGTTATGATATCGTTTAGGTCCTTGAGCGTGGCTGAGGTGCACCCATGACCAGCTCGGAAACCAGATTGCGTAGCGGAGAAGGTACGGTGGGATTCGAAATGGTCGGTGATCTGTTTGTTATCTTGGCTTTCGAAGATTTTAGAAAGGCAGGGTAGGATATATATAGGTATATAACAGTCTGGGTCTAGAGTGTCTCCCCTTTTGAAGAGGGGGGTGATCGCGGCTGCTTTCCAATCTTTGGGGATCTCAGATGATACGAAAGAGAGGAATAACCCCAGTCACATGAGTCTAACAGGGCCAAAATGAGGCTATGTACAGCTGAACTCCTATTTCTGTATTTGTAAATAAAGGGAGCCGCAGATAGACACCAGAAGACGGGCGCTTACTAAGAATAGAAGGGATTGTAACTTTAAAAAGAACCGGGAGGCTGAAAATAAACCCGTGTAAATTAGTCTTAACCTGCTGTCTATACGGGGAAATGGGGAAAGCACATAAGGATACATCCAGCGTGTTCACATGGTATTCGTTAGATGGCGATTCTAGAAAGGACAAAAGTGGTAATATCATCCAAACTCATGAGCAATCCCATGAGGTATTTGTCCTCCGTTTGGGGTTAAAGTTGGTGATTCAAGTCCTGGCAATCATTTTGTTCAGAAACCACTGCACTTCTGTCTTTTCTAGCATGGCCAGATAGTGATGACCGGGCTTATTCTTATTTACCTTAAACAATTTAGGAGATATAAACAGCAGGGTACAGTCAATCTCTTACTTAGCTCTCTGGGCGGCCTACATCAGTACTCCCTTCACTCCTATGAACTAACCTAACACCACACCATGTACGTGAGAGGTTGCTGGAATCAGAAGTTCTTTGGAAAGGCTCAGGCTATATTAAAACCTTAGAACTAAGAATAGTCTTCAAGAACTACTGCTTGTCTGTCCTACTAATTCTAATTATCGGCTAACGTCTGGAAAGGGACAGTGCTCACGGGGAATTGAGGGAAGTTGTCGCGTATGTAGTTGTGTAGGTGCATGTGTGGGAGTGATGACAACTTTGTTTTGGTAAATGAACATGGTAACATGAACAGTTTTGGTCCCAGACTCCTTCATCTACTGTTTGCATTCCATTGTTCTTAAGGAGAACCACTTTCACAAGTATTTGCATTAGGAGAAATCCAAAGAATGGAATCATCAAATATTTTTTTCCAGTGGTATAAATGTGTGGTATCTGAAGAAGAGACTGCAGAATATGTCTGTGATCTCAGTAATGTCTGTCTGGATTGCTTGGTCCTTTGTGTGTGTGTGGCTCAGTTGGTAGAACATGGTACTTGCAACGCCAGGGTTGTGGGATTCAATTCCCACGAGGGAGCATTCCGAAACTGTATGTGTGTGTGTGGGTAGGTGCAACAGGAGTAGTGAGTCATGTTGTAACCATTCCTTTGGCAGTTGAACAAACAAGAGGATAGAAGGATGACCCGTGCTCAGAGTGAAGTATACACCTGTTCCCCTCTGATCCCAAGAGGAAAGGGCTTAACACACACACACACCCTGACTCACCCAGAGGATGGTTACTGAGGACCCATGGCAACTGTGTAGAGAACAGAGGGATTTATCAGGATTATCCCTGGTGGTCCCATATCTCCTCCCTGCAGCAGTGTGTGTGTGTGTGTGTGTGTGTGTGTGTGTGTGTGTGTGTCTGTGTGTGTTTGTGTGTGTTTTAGGTGATTCATGGCCATAAAGGCTGGAGATCCATATCTATACACCTGCTGTTGGGACCTCAGTCATCTGTCGATTTCCGTGCATGTGTGTCTATATCACATAATACTATGAAAACAATTGCATTGTATCATGCACTGATTCCTCTGATATCTAAAAAATTATGCCTGCTGTTTTTGGACATCGGACTGACTTTCTCAACCATGTCTCTCTCTCTCCGTCTCTCTCTCTGAGGGTAAATGTATTAGAGTACTGTTCCTATGCAGCCTGGTGTATGAAATGTGGAGCATCTCTGTCTCAGAACTACTTTCACTGGTCTTCAGATGCACACCTCACCAACATCCTTTCTTCCACATTAATCCAGTAACCTCAGAACTACTTTCCCTGGTCTTCACACACACACCTCACCAACATCCTTTCTTCCACATTAATCCAGCAATCTCAGAACTACTTTCCCTAGTCTTCACACACACACCTCACCAACATCCTTTCTTCCACATTAATCCAGTAACCTCAGAACTACTTTCCCTAGTCTTCACACACACACCTCACCAACATCCTTTCTTCCACATTAATCCAGTAACCTCAGAACTACTTTCCCTAGTCTTCACACACACACCTCACCAACATCCTTTCTTCAACATTAATCCAGTAACCTCAGAACTACTTCCCCTGGTCTTCACACACACACCTCAGAAAACATCCTTTTTTCCCCATCATCCACATATCGCTACCAGTACTAGGGAGGCCATTTCCTACAGAGGAGTAAGAACAGTGTGTATGCACATTTGTATATGTGTGTGTTTGTGCGTGTCTGTGTGCGCATGTTATGGGTGGCTTCCAGCCCTTAGATGCCAGAGAAATAGACGTTCCGTAGGTTCAAGCGGGCGCGAATGCCAAGGATAACATGAAAGATGTGTATTGTGTTGTTACAGAGGTGGCATGTGTTCCTAGCTCCGCAGCCAGACATGGCGTTTGAAGTGAGAGATGATGAAGTCGCTACACATGGTTCTGATTTCAGGACGGCACAGTTCTGGTATTTAAAAAAACAAACACTTTTGAAAGTGTTAAAGATTTAACTCTGTTGCAGTGTTCCTCATTTTACTCTTAACGTGTTCAAATGTACTCAATTGTGGTGTTTGCCTTGCTCTACTGTAGAGTAATACGCAACACTTACAGTGTAAAACATAACACTTCAATTTAGAGTAAACTGGGCTCACTTTGCTTCGTGCTGACGCTGTTACACTTTCTCAGTGTAAGACATTAGCACCTGTAGTGTTACAGTAAATCACTTGTGGGTGTTGTTTCAACACTGTATGGTGTTAAGTCTAATTTGCATATTTCTAGGGGGCCCTTTCATTTTGAGTAAATTGTTGAGTTAACACCCATGACTGTATTTGTTAGTGACAGAAACACGGTTGTTGAATTATATTATTTGAAATGCCTGTGGCTTCAGCAAGTGAAAATCCCATCCATAAAAATGTAACTCTGCCTTCCATGTTGGTCTAGTTGATGCTTATTTTTACCCTAATACAGTGGTGTCAGGAAATTCCTGATTTAAAGGCCACATCAGGCCTGCAAGTCACATTATGCTGGCTTGCAAAGTGATGTGTAATTCCCATTAGAATCCAGGTTATTTTACACCGCTGAGTGTTCATTTCACTTTTACAAAGTTAATTTAACTCCTGAATCAACACTAGCAATTAGACTGAAAAATCAACACTAGCAAATTTGCTGTGCTCTCTCTCTCTCTCTCTCTCTCTCTCTCTCTCTCTCTCTCTCTCTCTCTCTCTCTCTCTCTGGGATGCATGCATTACTGTATATCCAGATTCAACTACTCTACAAGGAGGTTGGGGGAATGGGATGGGAGGGTGGGGGGATGGGATATTTTTTATTTATTGTATTTATTTAACCTTTATTTAACTAGGGAAGTCAGTTAAGAACAATTTCTTATTTACAATGACGGCCTACCAAAAAGCAAAAGGCCTCCTGCGGGGACGGGGGCTGGGATTGAAACAAAAAATATATATCTATTAATATAGGACAAAGCACACATCACGACAAGAGAGACAACACTACATAAAGAGAGACCTAAGGTAACAACATAGCAAGGCAGCAACACATGACAACACAGCATGGTAGCAACACAACATAACAACAACATGGTAGCAGCACAAAACATGGTACAAACATTATTGGGCACAGACAACAGCACAAATGGCAAGAAGGTAGAGACAACAATACATCACACAAAGCAGCCACAACTGTCAGTAAGTGTCCATGATTGAATCGTTGAATGAAGAGATTGAAATAAAACTGTCCAGTTTGAATGTTTGTTGCAGCTCGCTCCAGTCGCTAGCTGCAGCGAACTGAAAAGAGGATTGACCCAGGGATGTGTGTGCTTTGGGGACATTTAACAGGATGCGACTGGCAGAATGGGTGTTGTATGTGGAGGATGAGGGCTGCAGCAGATATCTCAGATAGGGAGGAGTGAGGCCTAAGAGGGTTTTATAAATACGCATCAACCAGTGGGTCTTGCGACAGGTATACAGAGATGACCAGTTTACAGAGGAGTATAGAGCGCAGTGATGTGTCCTATAAGGAGCATTGGTGGCAAATCTGATGGCCGAATGGTAAAGCGCATCTAGCCGCTCGAGAGCACGCTTACTCGCCGATCTATAATATTAACTATTGTATTATATATATATATTATGTCTCCATAATCTAGCATGGGTAGGATGGTCATCTCAATCAGGGTAAGTTTGGCAGCTGGGGTAAAAGAGGAGCAATTACGATAGAGGAAACCAAGTCCAGACTTAACTTTAGCCTGCAGCTTTGATATGTGCTGAGAGAAGGACAGTGTACCGTTTAGCCATACTCCCACATATTTGTATGAGGTGACTACCTCAACCTCTAAACCCTCAGAGGTAGTTTTCACACCTGTGGGGAGAGGGGTATTTGTTTTGGAGGTGTTCAGGGGATTTGTTTTGGAGGTATTCATAACAAGGTTAAGGGTAGAGAAATCTTGATTGACACTAAGAAAGCTTTGTTGTAGAGCATTTAACACAAAATCCCAGGAGGGGACAGCTGAGTATAAGACTGTATCATCTGCATATAAATGGATGAGAGAGCTTCCTACTGCCTGAGCTATGTTGTTGATGTAAATTGAGAAGAGCATGGGGCCTAGGATTGAGCCTTGGGGTACTCCCTTGGTGACAGGCAATGGCTGACTTTATACACTGCACTCTTTGAGGGAGAGAGTTAGTAAACCAGACCAAAGAACACTCAGAGACACCAATACTCCTTAGCCGGCCCACAAGAATGGAATGGTCTACCCTATCAAAAGCTTTGGCCAAGTCAATAAAAATAGCAGCACAACATTGTTAGAATCAAGGGCAATGGTGACATCATTGAGGACCTTTATAAATAGGTCTTCAACCGTTAGGATCAGCTTGATCTCCCCCTTTCAATAAAGGACACACCGTGGCCGCCTTCCAAGCAATGGGAAGCTCCTCAGAAAGGAGAGACAGGTTATGAAGGTCAGAGATACAGTTGAAGTCGGAAGTTTACATACACTTAGGTTGGAGTCATTAAAACTCGTTTTTCAACCACTCCAGAAATGTCTTGTTAACAAACTATAGTTTTGGCAAGTCGGTTAGGACATCTACTTAATAGTAATTGTTCCAACAATTGTTTACAGACAGATTATTTCACTTATAATTCACTGTATCCCAATTCCAGTGGGTCAGAAGTTAACTGTGCCTTTAAACAGCTTGGAAAGTTCCAGAAAATTATGTCATGGCTTTAGAAGCTTCTGATAGGTTAATTTACATAATTTGAGTCAATTGGAGGTGTACCTGTGGATGTATTTCAAGGCCTACCTTCAACATTTGCTTGACATCATGGGAAAATCCAAAGAAGTCAGCCAAGAATTCAGAAATAAAATGGTAGACTTCCACAAGTCTGGTTCATCCTTGGGAGCAATTTCCAAATGCCTGAAGGTACCACTTTCATCTGTACAAACAATAGTACACAAGTATAAACACCATGGGACCATGAAGCTGTCATACCGCTCAGGAATAAGACGCGTTCTGTCTCATAGAGATGAACGTACTTTGGTGCAAAAAGTGCAAATCAATCCCAGAACAACAGCAAAGGACCTTGTGAAGATGCTGGAGGAAACAGGTACAAAAGTATCTATATCCACAGTAAAATCAGTCCCTTATCAACATAACCTGAAAGGCCGCTCAGCAAAGAAGAAGCCACTTCTCCAAAACTGCCATAAAAATGCCAGACTACGGTTTGGAACTGCACATGGGGACAAAGATCGTACTTTTTGGAGAAATGTCCTATGGTCTGCTGAAACAAAAATAGAACTGTTTGGCCATAATGACCATCGTTATGCTTGGAAGAAAAGGGGGAGCCTTGCAAGCCGAAAAACACCATCCCAACCGTGAAGCACAGGGGTGGCAGCATCATGTTCTGGGGCTGCTTTGCTGCAGGAGGGACTGGTGCACTTCACAAAATTAGATGGCATCGTGAGGGAAGAAAATGATGTGGATATATTGAAGCAACATCTCAAGACATCAGTCAGGAAGATGGGTCTTCCAAATGGACAATGACTGCAAGCATACTTCCAAAGTTGTGGCAAAATGGCTTAAGGACAACAAAGGCAAGGTAATGGAGTGGCCATCACAAAGCCCTGACCTCAATCCTATAGAACATTTGTGGGCAGAACTGAAAAAGCGTGTGCGATCAGAGGCCTACAAACCTGACTCAGTTCCACCAGCTCTGTCAGGAGGAATGGGCTAAAATTCACCCATGTGATGAAATAAATAAAAGCTGAAATAAATCATTCTCTCTACTATTATTCTGACATTTCACATTCTTAAAATAAAGTGGGGATCCTAACTGACCTAAGACAGGGAATTTTTACTAGGATTAAATGTCAAGAATTGTGAAATGCTGAGTTTAAATGTATTTGGCTAAGGTGTATATAAACCTCCGACTTCAACTGTATGCTTGGCGATGATAGGGGCAGCAACCTTAAAGAAGAAAGGGTCTAAACCATCTGACCCAGATGTTTTTGGAGGGTAAAGTTTCAGGAGCTCCTTTAGCACCTTGGACTCAGTGACTGTCTGTAGGGAGAAACTTTGTAGCGGGGCAGGGGAAAATGAGGGAGAAGCATCAGGGATAGTCGCATAAGAAGGGTGGGAGATGATGCAAGGAGGCATGGCTGAGTCAAATAGGAATCCTGACTTAATGAAGTGGTGATTTAATGAGCCATGTTTATTTTTATTTTTTTTACCTTTATTTAACCAGGCAAATTCTTATTTTCAATGACGGCCTAGGAACAGTTAACTGCCTGTTCAGGGGCAGAACGACAGATTTGTACCTTGTCAGCTCGGGGGTTTGAACTTGCAACCTTCTGGTCACTAGTCCAACACTCTAGCCACTAGGCTACCCTGCCGCCCCACGTGCTTCTTGTCAGTAACAACCACATCATCAACATTAAGCGACATGGGCAGCTGTGAGGAGGAGGGTTTATTCTCCAGGTCTTTAACCGTTTTCCAGAACTTCTTGGGGTTAGACCCACAGAGAGAGAACTGCTCCTTAAAGTAACTTTGGCCTTCCTGAGAGCCTGAGTGCACTTATTTCTCATTTGCCTGAACGAGAGCCAGTCAGCCTGAGTATGCGTGTGCCGAGCCTTTCGCCAAATGCAATTCTTGAGGTGGAGTAACTCTGCAAGATCACGATCGAACCAGAACCTGTTTTTAATTCTCATTTTCTGTATGGGGCGTGATTTTTAACAAAACCACTGAACATATTTTTAAAAATGAAGGTCCAAGTGTCTTCGACAGAGGGGATCAAGCTGATTCTATACCATTTTACAGAAGCCAGGTCATGAAGGAAGGCTTGCTCATTAAAGTTTTTTTTAGCAAGCGTCTATAACAAATCAGGACAGGTCATTTCACTGAGCAGCCATTACGAACACAGGCTGTAAAACTGTGATCACTGAGGTCATTACAGAAAACACCAGACTGATACCTATATCAGGATTATTTGTGAGGATAATATCAATGAGAGTAGCCTTTTCTGTGTGTTTGGAGTCATACCTTGTGGGATTGGTAATAATCTGAGAAAGAATTAGGGAGTCCCATTGCTTTAGGATTTGGTCAGGTTGTTTAAGCATGTCCCAGTTTAGGTCACCTAGCAGGACAAATTCAGACTTAGTGTAAGGGGCCAGGAGAGAACTTAGGGCAGGTAGGGTACAGGCTGGTGTTGGTAGAGGACGATAGCACCCAGCAACAGTCAACAAAGAGCTATTTGAAAGTTTAATGCTTCAAACCAGCAAATCAAATTGTTTGGGGACAGACTTGGTGGAGACAACCAAGCACTGAAGGTGATCCTTGGTTAAGATTGCCACTCCCCCACCTTTGGAAGATCTGTTTTGCCGAAAAAGGTTATAACCAGAAAGGTTAACATCAGTATTTAAAACACTCTTTCTTAACCACGTCTCAGTAATGACCAACACATCTGGATTAGAGCTGTGAACCCACACTTTCAATTGATCCATTTAGGTTGGGGGAATGAGATTGGATGTTGGGGGAATGGGGTGGGAGGTTGGGGGAATGGGATGGGATGGGATGGGAGGTTGGGGGTGGAGGCTCAAAAAAAAGACTCCATGATCATCATGGCCAGACAGTCAAAGGTAAAGTTAATAAGATCTCCCCTGTAGCAACAAACCAGAGGAGCAGCTAATGTCCTACTGGGCACAATTCAACTTCTATTCCACGTTGGTTCTAAGTCACTTCTGCATGTTCTCCACCTCTGTCTAAGGTGGCCTATTAGTACACTTGTAAAGAGTCCATGTTCCCCCTGTTGTTTCTCTGCTATCCCAGGAAACCCTAGACCCACTCCAATTTGCATACCACTCAAGCAGATTCACAGATGGTGCAATCTCTATTTCACTCCACACTGCCCTTTCCCACCTGGACAAAAGGAACACCTACGTGAGAATGTTATTCATTGACTACAGCTCAGCGTTCAACATCATAGTGCTCTCAAAGCTCATCACTAAGCTAGGGATCCTGGGACTAAACACCTCCCTCTGCAACTGGATCCTGGACTTCCTGACAGGCCGCCCCCAGGTGGTAAGGGTAGGCAACAACACATCTGCCAAGCTGATCCTCAACACTGGAGCCCCTCAGGGGTGCGTGCTCAGTCCCCTCCTGTACTCCCTGTTCACCCACGACTGCATGGCCAGGAACGACTCCAATACCATCATTAAGTTTGCAGATGACACAACAGTGGTAGGCCTGATTACTGACAACGATGAGACAGCCTATAGGGAGGAAGTCTGAGACCTGGCTGGGTGGTACTAGAATAACAACCTATCCCTAAATGTAATCAAGACAAAGGAGATTATTGTGGACAACAGAAAAAGGAGGACCGAGCACGCCCCCACTCTCATCGACGGAGCTGTAATGGAGCAGGTTGAGAGCTTCAATTTCCTTGGTGTCCACATCACCAACAAACTATCATGGTTCAAACACACCAAGACAGTCGTGAAGAGGGCACGACAAAGCCTGTTCCCCCTCAGGAAACTAAAAAGTTTTGGCATGGGTCGTCAGGTCATCAAAATGTTCGACAGCTGCAACATCGAGAGCATGGTTGCACTGGTTGCACCACTGCCTGGTACGGCAACTGCTCAGCCTCCGACTGCAAGGCACTACAGAGGGCAGTTTGTACGCCCCAGTACATCACTGGGGCTAAGCTGCCTGCCATCCAGAACCTCTACACCAGGCGGTGTCAGAGGAAGGCCCTAAAAATTGTCAAAGACTCCAGCCACCCCAGTCATAGACTGTTCTCTCTGCTACTGCTTGGCAAGCGGTACCTGTGTGCGGTAAGCAGTACCGGACCAAAAGGCTTCTCCACAGCTTTTACCCCCAAGCCATATGACTCCTGAACAGCTAATCAAATGACTACCCGGACTATGCACTGTGTACCGCCACCCCCCACCAACCCCTCTTTTATGCTAGGCTACTCTCTGTTTATCATCTATGCATAATCACTTTAACTGATCCTACATGTACATATTACCTCAAATAGCCCGACTAACCGGTGCACCCGCACATTGACTCTGTACCGGTACCACCTGTATATAGCCTCGCCACTGTTTTTTTTACATTACTTTTTCTTATCTATTGTTTACCTAATACCGATGTTTTACTTAAAAACTGCACTGTTGGTTAAGGGCTTGTACTGTAAGTAAGCATTTCACTGTAAGGTAACCTGTTGTATTCGGCGCACGTGACAAAATAAACTTTGATTTGATTTGGAACAGTCAGCGGGATTCGAACCTCTCTCTCTGTATCCCAGCCCTCTAATCCAGACTAGACTACTGGGGCAGAGTAAAACACAGGCTTTAGAGTAAAACACAGGCTTTAGAGTAAAACACAGGCTTTAGAGTAAAACACAGGCTTTAGAGTAAAACACAGGCTTTAGAGTAAAACACAGGCTTTAGAGTAAAACACAGGCTTTAGAGTAAAACACAGGCTTTAGAGTAAAACACAGGCTTTAGAGTAAAACACAGGCTTTAGAGTAAAACACAGGCTTTAGAGTAAAACACAGGCTTTAGAGTAAAACACAGGCTTCAGAGTAAAACACAGGCTTCAGAGTAAAACACAGGCTTTAGAGTAAAACACAGGCTTTAGAGTAAAACACAGGCTTTAGAGTAAAACACAGGCTTTAGAGTAAAACACAGGCTTTAGAGTAAAACACAGGCTTTAGAGTAAAACACAGGCTTTAGAGTAAAACACAGGCTTTAGAGTAAAACACAGGCTTTTAGTTGATGAATTGACTTTTAAAGCATTTCAAATACTAATGCCAGCATGTAGCTGCAGAGGGAATTGGAGGACGTGTGTGATTGAAGTGTGTGCTTATTGGACTCTTAGGGAGTAAATACCTAACAATCTGTTTTACTCAGGCTCTGCAGAAAACTGTCTGAATCTGATGACAATTCACAATTGTAATAGGTC
The DNA here is from genome assembly GCF_018296145.1 of Oncorhynchus tshawytscha. Classification (NCBI taxonomy): domain Eukaryota; kingdom Metazoa; phylum Chordata; class Actinopteri; order Salmoniformes; family Salmonidae; genus Oncorhynchus; species Oncorhynchus tshawytscha. Next base: position 41,623,554 of record NC_056432.1, read on the forward strand.
TTCAGAGTCAAACTGTGAGCACACTCAGCACCTGAAAGTGCACATCAAAGTGTTGGGCTTTCTTAGTAGAGTATGGAAACTCCCTTCATAATTACAGATAGGCTATAATGAAAGTAGTGACTCAGTGTCAACTTGTTGAAGAATAATCTCGGTCCCATGTTCAGTGCTTCGCATGTTCACCTTGCATGCGTTTAGCTCATCTGCGGCACTATGTACAATAGAAGTGATGCAGAGTTTCTGTTGTCCATCTTAACCTGAAACTGTGATTTATTTTTGTCTAGTCATCACAACTCTGTTAAGCCTCTCGTACACAATAGAGGCCTTATGGGCTCTATTGTATGAACTACGGGCTCTGCAGTTTCCTCTCGCTCTGGTTTCCTGGAGAGAAAAAAACTGAGCTGTCTCATTACGAGAGTTGTACTCAGTGGAGAGTGAAATCTTATTGCAACACGAGTCATTCTGCAAAAGCCCGCTATAAAAGGGCCTTGTGTGCAAATCCAAGCCGATCAGCTGTTTCCTAATATAGCTGAAGCTTATTCTGAGACCTCAGCACTCTTCTATACTAGAGAGAGAAAGAGAGAGAGAGAGAGAGAGAGAGAGAGAGAGAGAGAGAGAGAGAGAGAGAGAGAGAGGGTGACAGATTGTGTCTGGGTGAGGGTTTAGCCAAGGACTCCTGTCCTGTGTGGAACTGTGTGTACTGTACTGTACTGTACTGTATGTGGAAACATAGCCTGCTCTTACCTAATAAAGGGCCATTCAACTTTAACCTACTTCCTAGCTCTCTGTAACTCTGCATATGTTGCATGTGCTTATCGTTGCATTTATTAAGTTTCCCTCGTGAAATTATTGACTTAGAAGTGCTTTAATACATATTTGTGCTGTGTTTTGGTTTACTTTGTATTTACTTATTTGAATGACTTCCGTTCTTTGGAGTGCTCGTCTCTTCATGTGAATACGGGAATGATTGTGTTAATTAGGGACCTGAGCCGTGCCCCCCACACCTGAGGAGTAATGGGCTCAATGAGCTCCCCTTGCACAAATGCAGCTAATGTTAGCACATTCATTAGTGTTTCGCACATTCAGATCATGTTTCACACATTCAAGCAAGCAATGGGAGAGGACAGGTGCCATAGGCTGTGTGCAGCCACACTGCCACAACCAATGCGTCTAGGGAGAGGGGACCAGATGAGTGTGACCCTGCTCGGGAAGAACGAAACAACCCTGCTGGGGATGAAGAGCCAAACAGCATGTGAGTGCGTACCAATGGTTTCCGGTATGAAAGCGTTATTGATTACGCTTTTTCCACCCTCTCCAGACGTGGCCTGCTACGACGAGACCGCAGATGTGATGCCAGCGCCGAGGCGACAAACGCTCCATGCTAAACAACTGTGGGATCTAGAATGTATGTGGTGTGAGTGTACCCGTGCCTGTCCTTGTTTTGTGTTCTGTTGATTTTATCCTGTAACCCCTTTTTTTTAATACAAAGGAAGATACTAACTGTAAATACTGACTGTCTGCCTGTGTCTGTGATATTGGGCTTGAAATAACTTTCATTTTGACACATGCATGACTGCGTGGATGCAGAGTATGACCAGGAAGAGATTACAAAAGAGAGGGCAGACAGGGTCCTCTCACCAGTCTCGTGTTCAACACCTGAAGTGTCACAGTGCAGGGTCCTGCTCAGTGTTGCAAAACGTTTTGCAACGGATCATGAAAACAAGCCTTTCTTTTTTGACAGCCTCAGCTAGTCTGTTTACTTCCGTCTGTTGCCTAGTGAATACGACCCAGCCACAGGCAAGCTTTGACTGACAGGGCCTACAGAACCTCATACCATCGAGTCAAAGATAGAGAACTGTAAATGGCTCTGGGTTGTGTTGCTGTTCGTCATGCCATGGATCACTTTGCAACATCATTGCAATGTACTCCATCACATGATGACCATACTGAAACCAACTTTGCACACTTTGCAATGTCATCTCAAGTCATAAGTCTGCTGAAAATGCAATACAGTTTGTGCTTTTTATATGCATTACTGTGACTCCAGCAAGTGGTGGTGTTCTAAGAATAGAACAATAGGGCCAAAGACTCCTGTCATTGGGGATTATGAGTTGTGATACCTCCTCCATGGCTGGATTACAGGGTAAGGAGCAGGCCAGGCAGTCAGAGGGGCTTTACGAGAGGTGACGTAAAGGGACGAGTCGGCAGAAAGACCAGAGCCTTCAGAAGCCCCCCCCCTTTGACCCCGCTGTAGCACTCACAAAACCCAGCCTGATCCAGAGGCATGGAAGGCCGTCTCCATTTCATGGAAGAACTTTGATCAGAATAGCAGTGTGTGTTTTTGGTTTAGTCCAAAACAAAGAATTCGATAAGAGAGTTTAATAGTCACGTGTACAGTGTCGCAGGTGTAATTACAGGGTACAGTGAAAATCTTGAGCTCCGAGCTCCAACAATGTAGGACAAAGTGAAATAAAACAATACAAATAGATAATAAAAATAATAATATATACATACGAACAACTGTGACAATGATAAGTGTCCATTGGGGTGGGGGCAGGGTAAATGTCCATTGAGGGGGGGGTGGGAAAGGTCCAAAGGGGGGAGCAGCAGGGGAAAACTTGATGATGGTTTTGGAACTCTGTGGGTCCACATGCAGTCGTGGGTATACAGGGAGTACAGGAGGGGACTGAGGACACCCTTGTGGGACCCCCGTGTTGAGAATCGGTGTCGAAGAGGTAATGTTGCCTACCTTCACCACCTGGTGGCGGCCCATCAGGAAGTCCAGGACCCAGTTGCATAGGGAGGAGTTCAGTCCCAGGGCCGTGAGCTTTGTGGTGAGCTTCGAGGCGAATTGGAGAGGGTTGAGTGTGTCGGGGAGGAAAAAGATATTTCACTAGCCTCTCGAAGCACTTCACTGAAGTGAGTGCTACAGGTCTGTAGTCATTCAGTTCAGTTACTTTTCCTTTCCTGGGCACGGGGATGATAGTGGACATCTTGAAGCCAGGGATGCCATCTGGGCTGGCCGCCTTGCGAGTGTTAACACATTTGAATGACTTACACACATGCTCCATGGAGACTGTAAGTACGTAGCCCTCGTTCTACTCAGGGGCTCTCCTTGGCCGCTCAACGTCATCGTTGTGTAATCCGTGATCGTTAGGAGCCCCTGCCACATACGCCTTGTGTCCGACCCTCTGAATTGCTCCTCCACTATGTCCCTATACTTGTCTTCCGCCATCTTGATCAATCTGCGTAGGTCGTATTCGTACTGTTTAACAATACTATTGTCCCCGGTCACCTTGCGGTGTTTATAAGCAGCACATCTCTTCTTCAGTTTCCCATTCAGGTCACCAAGTCCAGAACAGACTATGGGAGACGCACAGTACTACATAGAGCCATGACAACATGGAACTCTATTCCACGTCAGGTAACTGATGCAAGCAGTCAAATCTGATTTTAAAAAACAGATAAACAAACACCTTATAGAACAGCGGGGACTGTGAAGCAACACAAACATAGGCACAGATACATGCATACACACACACACACACACACACACACACACACACACACACACACACACACACACACACAATAACATACACACACATATACATGGATTTAGTACTGTAGATATGTGTTAGTGGTGGTGTAGGGGCCTGAGGGCACACAGTGTGTTGTGAAATCTGTGAATGTATTGTAATGTTTTTAAAATTGTATAAACTGTCTTAATTTTGCTGGACCCCAGGAAGAGTAATAGGACCCCAGGAAGAGTAATAGGACCCCAGGAAGAGTCCATAATAAATACAAATACAAATCAATCCACGTTTTTTGATTCGGGTAAGTTTTGAAAGACACTATCGGTATCACATAATCTTTACATTTTTTTTATGAATTTGGTGACAGAGTCAGCATATTCACTGATGTTAGGCAAACCTGGATACTTTGCTTTATGTCCCATGAATACTTTTCTACACCTGCAAATGAACTAAAATGAGGTGCTGGGCCAGTGGAATCTGTAATAGATTTAGATGGATGTAAAGTAGGATGTAAGTCAAAAACATATACAGGTTAGGTCAAGAGGGTTCTAATGTCCCATAAGTATTTGCATAAATGTGGAAGAATTCTAAACTGGCAATGTGAGTGAAAATGACTGGATGTGAATGTTAGCCGTACAGAAAGTGTGCCATCAAAGTGGAAAATAAACACAATCGTGGTGAGTTAAAGCTAACTACTCTGTTTATTTCCGAACTGCCGCGTGGAATTATTACGCAGACCTGTATATTTAAAACCTATAGCGTAGGCCCAGGACACTCAGATGCTCCAACATACCTTTACTTTAGTCTGCATGACAACCCAAGCAGAGCAACCCTCTAAACCCCTCTCCTATTGGCTCTCCTCCTCTCTTCCACTCATCTCTGGCTCTCTCTTCCTCTCTTCCTCTCTTCCCTGCCAACAATGACAACCCCACCCTCTTTGTTTTCAGCTTATTGCTCCTACAATACAGCTCGTGACACGGCTGACCCTACATAAACATGAAGCTCTAAACACACACTAAATTAATGCTCTTAAACAGCCATTCCTGAATAATCCCCTTGGATCCTGTATGTTTTTTTTTTTTTTTTTTTTTTTTTTTTGACCAATCCTTGATTAATAAATTGAAAGGAGCCAGCATATGAGTATTCAGCTCAGGGATGGATAGACTAGAGCATGAACACACATGCACACACACACACACAGACACACACACACACAGCAGGATTAGTGTCTATACAGAAGGTGGGGACCAAGCTCCATTGTGGTAGCATTAGTACTCATTAGAACATATTTTCAGGGGATTTCAGGGTGACGCCTACAGTCTGCTCAATACAGATACAGTGTGCGTGTGCTTGTTTGTTCAAGCATGCGTTTATGTGTGGATGGTGAGTGCCTATATTGTTTCCTGTTTCCTGTTTCTTGATGGACGAATGTTCAGATTTAGGATCTTAATTTGATCATTCTTTTGATGCTGAACATGTTCCTGCTCAGCAGGAAATGCAAACTTGTAGCGTATTTGAGTTTTAAAAAGGCTTTAAAGTTTGTCATTTCCACTTAGAAATGTTTGACTTGATTTGCCCCAATGAAAAATGTATCAACCCCGACAAAAATGTCCATTAATTATAATCAACGTAATATTTCACATTTTCTGTTGCTGCAGGATTACTTCGCTGTTGTAGCAAACTGGCTCAAATTAAGATACTACATCTGTATGTGTATGGGTCCATGTACTGTGTATGCTTGAATGCATCTGTCCATGTGCATAGATGATGCCAACGGAGAAGGGCGACATCTTACAAGTTCCAACCCAACAGTCCTATATAGTAACCTTTATCGTGTTTATGTTTACTTTTTTATACAGAAAGTTCATAATAGTATCACATATGACCGTAAATCATTTCTGGACATCATATTGATAGTTACTAACCTTGATTTAGACTTCTAAGACAACTTAAACTCTGACTCAGCTGTTCCACTGTTCATGGGCTACCAAAAAGCTGCAGGCAAAATGTCATCCTCTCAGTGACTATAAAAATGTATCCTAACCAAAAACTGTGGATTACAGGCAATATCCTTGCTGGGCTAAAGGCTAGAGCTACAGGGAATGGGACACAGACATGGACACATGCAAGAAAGCCCGCTACGACGTCCAAAGTGACATCAAAAGTGAGTAGAGAGATGATTGCCAAATGCGGAGAGTCAAAAAGAGAACACAGAAGGCTGTTGTATAAAATTCCTCTGGATTACATCTTCAAATTAAGGGCATCCATGACAGAGAGGAGGAAGCTTTCATGTCTAGCTACGTTTTCAGATATTATGTGTTTCTAATTTTGTCAGAAATGTGTTTTCATTGTAAGTTAAATCATACTGTTAGCCTGCTAATGAACATTAGCTTGCTGGCACACTAGCTAATGTTACATGTGTGATCTGTGTAGTAATGTTATTTGTATCGCAGAAAGCTATTGCTATTGCATTGCTAGTTAAAGCCTAATGTTAGCTAGCTAGCTACCTGCAGATTCATACAGTGGGGCAAAAAAGTATTTAGTCAGCCACGAATTGTGCAAGTTCTTCCACTTAAAAAGATGAGAGAGGCCTGTAATTTTCATTATAGGTACACTTCAACTATGACAGACAAAATTAGAAATAAAATCCAGAAAATCACATTGTAGGATTTTTAATAAATTTATTTGCAAATTATGGTGGAAAATAAGTCTTTGGTCACCTACAAACAAGCAAGGTTTCTGGCTCTCACAGACCTGTAACTTCTTCTTTAACTTCTTGCGTCGAGCCATCCCGGATCCGGGATCGTGAATACAGCCTCAAGCTCATTACCATAACGCAACGTTAACTATTCATGAAAATCGCAAATGAAATGAAATTAATATGCTAGCTCTCAAGCTTAGCCTTTTGTTAACAACACTGTCATCTTAGATTTTCAAAATATGCTTCTCAACCATAGCAAAACAAGCATTTGTGTAACAGCTAGTGCAGCTAGCGTAGCATTTAGCGTTAGCATCAGCAGGCAACATTTTCACAAAAAACAGAAAATCATTCAAATAAAATCATTACCTTTGAAGAACTTCAGATGTTTTCAATGAGGAGACTCTCAGTTAGATAGCAAATGCTCAGTTTTTCCTGAAAGATTATTTGTTTAGGAGAAATTGCTCCGTTTGGTGCGTCACGTTTGGCTACCAAAAAAAAACGATAATTCAGTCTTCAAAACACCAAACTTTTTTCCAAATGAACTCCATAATATCGACTGAAACATGGTAAACGTTGTTTAGAATCAATCCTCAAGGTGTTTTTCACATATGTCTTCATGATATATCGTTCGTTGAAAGCCTCCTCTCTCCTCTCAATCACTGGATGACTGCGTACAGCTTGTAGATTACGCACCAATTTAGACAAAGGACACCGGGCGGACCCCTGGTAAATGTAGTCTCTTATGGCCAATCTTCCAATGATATGCCTACAAATACGTCACAATGCTGCAGACACCTTGGAGAAACGATAGAAAGCCTACCATCAGTAACACACTGCACCGCCAGGGACTCAAATCCTGCAGTGCCAGACGTGTCCCCCTGCTTAAGCCAGTACATGTCCAGGCCCGTCTGAAGTTTGCTAGAGAGCATTTGGATGATCCAGAAGAAGATTGGGAGAATGTCATATGGTCAGATGAAACCAGAATAGAACTTTTTGGTAAAAACTCAACTCGTCGTGTTTGGAGGACAAAGAATGCTGAGTTGCAGCCAAAGAACACCATACCTACTGTGAAGTATGGAGGTGGAAACATCATGCTTTGGGGCTGTTTTTCTGCAAAGGGACCAGGACGACTGATCCGTGTAAAGGAATGAATGAATGGGGCCATGTATCGTGAGATTTTGAGTGAAAACCTCCTTCCATCAGCAAGGGCACTGAAGATGAAACGTGGCTGGGTCTTTCAGCATGACAATGATCCCAAACACACCGCCCGGGCAACGAAGGAGTGGCTTCATAAAGAAGCATTTCAAGGTCCTGGAGTGGCCTAGCCAGTCTCCAGATCTCAACCCCATAGAAAATCTTTGGAGGGAGTTGAAAGTCTGTGTTGCCCAGCAACAGCCCCAATACATCACTGCTCTAGAGGAGATCTGCATGGAGGAATGGGCCAAAATACCAGCAACAGTGTGTGAAAACCTTGTGAAGACTTACAGAAAGCGTTTGACCTCTGTCATTGCCAATAAAGGGTATTTAACAAAGTATTGAGATAAACTTTTGTTATTGACCAAATACTTATTTTACACCATAATTTGCATATAAATTCATTAAAAATCCTACAATGTGATTTTCTGGATTCTTTTTTTCTCATTTTGTCTGTCATAGTTGAAGTGTACCTATGATGATGGCTGACTAAATACTTTTTTGCCCCACTGTACATGGTGCATGGTAGTATGAGTTGGGATTATGGTTCATTGTTTAGCTAGCTAGTAACATGTCTAAACAAAAAAACATTTTACCATGCTGATACACCGTCTGTTTCCTGTGCATGTGACAAATAAACTTGATTTTATTTGATATAGTGTGTGCTTACCAGAGACGGTAATGTGAAGAACAGCATGACCTACTCCAATATCAGATTAGGATATAGGCTAAGGACTATATCAAGTGTATTTTTACTACTACTTTTTGCTACTACTTTCACCACTTTTAGTCTTAATCTTTGGATGTTTACTACACTACCTTACTCCCTCTGTTTAGCACATGCGCTCACATATGAATTAAAGAGATGAGTGGGGCTAAGGCTTAAGAGGGTGTGAACGATGCTGAATGGGTGTAGACAAATAAGAGCTCTCCAGTAGGTGTCCCAAAATATTCATAGGCCATTTTCTCAAAAGTGGGGTTACAAGTTTATACACTTTCAAAGCAGAATTACTTTCCCATTGTCCATCAACTGCAGTATATGATATACCATTTTCTAGCTATGAGTCTCCACATTTATCCAATGTATAAAATGCCATTTCAAAATTTGAATTTGTTCATGCTGAGTTTTTTCATATTAAAAACATGGACACTTACCACGCCGCATCTTGGTCCGATCCTTGCTACACCTCCTCAGAAGAGCAGGAGGAAAACCTTTACAATATTGACACTCCCACACAAAACCCACACACTTTCACATACACTACATATGCACACGCCTCATATCCCTGCACATTCATCTGGTACTGGTACTCCCTGTATATAGTTCCATTCTTGTGTATTTAAAAAAAAAAATGTATTGTGTTACTATTTCATTTTTATCTTAACTCTGCATTGTGGCGAAGGGCTTGTAAGCAAACATTTCACAGTAAAGTCTACACCAGTTGTATTCGGCGCACGTGACAAATACAATTTGAATTGATTTAGGAAGTTAGGAAATGAGGGAGGGAAAGGCTAACTTTCTTCTGCCAGTTTACTAAACCATGGGAATACATATGTAGGAACAAAAGGAAGACATATGTGGGAACAAAGGGAAAACAAGAGATAGGAAGAGAGAAAAAGGCAACGCTCCTAACTCAAAGATCTAAAGACAGAGGAAGACAGAAGAAGACACGTCTGAGTAAAGATCTGAGGAGCTATTTACTTTCATGTTCTCAGGTAGGGGTGTGGGGAAAGGAGGAACAGGGAGGTGGAGGTATGGAAGGGTAGAGGGATCTGAGGCTTGGGTTCTTCCTTTCAGGAGGGGAGGAGGGAGGTTGAAGGACAAATTGAAAGCATGAGCTTCTTGGGGTGGGGGGTGTTTGTCTACCTGTGATGGGCTGATTGGCTGACTAAGACTTTGGGTTCGTTGGGTACAGTACCATCTGAACTGAGCTGGTTAACCACATCAAACATAACAGGTGACTCTCCTCTCTATCTCTCTATCTCTCTCTCTATGTCCCCCTTTCCAACTCTTTGATACCTGCACCTTTTCTTCCTCTCTTTCTTTCTTCCCTCATTTTATGACTCTTCTCCTTGTATCTCCCACATGCTGGTGAACAGCCCCAGGCTCTGGCTCCATGTGCTTACACAGCAAAGAGGAGGAGAGAGAAAAAAAAGAAAGGAAGAGAATACAAAGAAAGAGCAGGGTAAGGACAGGGATGGTTGATTCAAAGAACAAAGCGGTGTGTTAGTTGCTTTGTTGCATGCAGGCAAAGGTAGCAGCTGGACCACTGAAAAGTAACAAAGCTGAATCAGACCAAACCCTCAGTTAAACTCCACTGTCCTCTACTCAGCCTGCAGTGTGTGGATTATTCACTCCTCTCCCTCAGTCACAGGGATGTGCCTTGCTGCCTATAATGGTATTCATACTTGCATACAGAAAAAAATATCATTTAATTTAATAGTTTGCGTAGTGTACATTTTTTCATAAAAATGCTGCAGTGGCTTCCCGAGTGGCACAGCATCACAGTGTTGCGGTGTCACTACAGCCTGGGGTTTGATCCCATAGGGCGGCGCACAGTTGGCCCAGCATCATCCAGGTTAGATGAGGGTTTGGCCATGGGGGCTTTACTTGGCTCATCGTGCTCTAGCGACTCCTTGTGGCGGGCCGTGCGCCTGCAAGCTGACTTCGGTCATCAGGTGAACGGTGTTTCCTCTGACATGTTGGTGCAGCTGGCTTCTGGGTTAAGCGTGCGGGTGTTATGAAGCGCGGTTTGGCTTGTCATGTTTCAGAGGACGCATGACTCGACCTTCGCCTCTCCCGAGCCCGTTGGGGAGTTGCAGCGATGAGACAAGAGAGTCATCACGAAATTGGGGAGTAAAAGGGGAGAAAAATGACAAACAAACTAATAATTAAAATGCTGCAGTGCGAGAGCTAAGAGGTATTCCACATGCACCTCATAGGTACTATACACACAGAACAGAAATATCTCAGAAACTCTTGAGAAGAGTTGTCCAATCATACACAATGGCCTGTACAGAGTGAGCCACTGGCAGACAGTATCAGGGTGAATGTGTTTCTCTTGAGAGGTGCTGTCTGGAATCAGGTCATTATGTCAGTGCTGCGTCCGTGTGTGTGTGTGTGTGTGTGTGTGTGTGTGTGTGTGTGTGTGTGTGTGTGTGTGTGTGTGTGTGTGTGTGTGTGTGTGTGTGTGTGTGTGTGTGTGTGTGTGTGTGTGTGTGTGCGTGTGTGTGTGCGTGTATGGCCTGAGACCTCATGTCTCGTTACCTCTCACTTAACAGGTGAGAGCACAGCTGCACACAGAGTATACATCTGTCATAGGGGAGAGGAGAAGAAAGGAGGGGAGAGAGGTAGATAGGAAGGTTGAGAGGGTGGAGGACAGAGCACCAAACACAGCTGTCCCCTCAAACATACACCCACACTCCTTGGCCATCCCTGGTGTAGCTGGAGATAAGCAATGTGAAATCATCCCACTTCCTCCTAATCACGAGAAGACACACAAGTCAAGGGTCAAACCAGGAGAGATAACTACCTGCTGGACCCATAGAGTTTACGTCATCAATTTTATCAGTCCACAGATGTGCTTTAACCTGTTAATCTAATCTAATCTAATCTAATTTAGCCACTCATTTGATGACCAGCAACATGTTGAACCCTTCAAGCTAGAGACACAAACCAATTTTCACATGTTCAGGCTATCCTATCAATCTACCAAACAATCAATCAATCAATCAATCTTTCAATATATCTATTCTTTGCCATTTAAGCAACGACACCAATTTTCAAATGGTCAGGCTGTCCCATCCAATCAATCAGTCAAACAGACAATCAATCTTTCCATATACCTACTTTTCCAACCATAACCAAGCACTACCATTACTACTGGAGTCACAACCACTACTGTAACTTATTTCAAAACCATAAATACCTGTTTAAAAGCGAGCAAGAGCACACAGTTTCTTCAAGAAATGTACTTCTCTAGTTGGCCTTAGGCACAGATCTAGGATCATTGTTTACTTCCGAAATCCTTAACTTTACCATTAAGGGGGCAACATCCTCATTCCTCCTTGAGTGTGCTAATGAATATAATTAGGTTGTTATCAGATAGTTGGTTCTAGGAGTAATTGCATGGTCAGTCTTTAACTGAATTCTAAAGATTACCTCAAGGCATCGGCTAAACAACTAATCAGTAACAAAAATGGTGCCGGAGAAGAAGGCTGACGTTTTACGTGTCCCCAACCGATTGTGCTTTTGCTCGTTTATTTGCGTTGTTTCTAACTTATTTTTTAACAAATTTTTGTACATAATGTTGCCGCTACCCTCTCTTATGGACATCAGGACTGTGATTACTCACCACAGACTGGCAGAATCCTTTTTTTCCTTTAACGAGTCGGACGAGCCCGACACGATTTATAACTGCTTTCTCGGGAACAGGCCCAGATCCCCGTGATCCCCGTGTAGAGTAGGCGGAGAAAACGGGGCCAGAGGGCAGGCTGCCTTCTGAGAATTTTTAGGCAATCGAATAAACCCCCACTTCCTTCCATTCTGCTAGCAAACGTGCAATCTTTGGAGAATAAAATCGATGACCTACGCGGCAGATTAAACTACCAATGGGACATTCAAAACTGTAATATCTTATGCTTCACAGAGTCATGGCTGAATGACGACTCTATCAACATACAGATGGCTGGGTATACGCTGTCCCGGCAGGATAGAACAGCGGTGTCTGGTAAGAGGTGAGGGAGCGGACTATGTATTTTTGTAAATAACAACTGGTGCACGGTACCTAAGGAAGTCTTGAGCTATTGCTCGCCTGAGGTAGAGTATCTCATGATAAGCTGTAGACCACACTATGTACCTAGAGAGTTTTCATATGTATTTTTCGTAGCTGTTTACATACCACCAAAGACTGAGGCTGGCACTAAGACAGCATTGAATGAGCTGTATTCCGACATAAGCAAACAAGAAAACGCTCACCCAGATGCGACACTCCATGTAGCCGGGGACTTTGATGCAGGGAAACTGAAATCCGATTTACCAAATTTCTATCAGCATGTTTAATGTGCAACCAGAGGGAAAAAACCTCAGGACCACCTTTATTCCACACACAGAGACGCATACAAAGCTCTCCCTCGCCCTCCATTTGGCAAATCTGACCATAATTATATACTCCTTATTCCTGCTGGAAGCACCAATGACTAGATCAATAAGAAACTGGTAAGATGAAGCAGATGCTAAGCTACAGGACTGTTTTGCTAGCACAGACTGGAATATGTTCCAGGATTCCTCTGCTGGCATTGAGGAGTACACCGCATCAGGAATTGGCTTCATCAATAAGTGCATCGATGACGTCATCCACACAGTGACCGTACATACATACCCCAACCAGAAGCCATGGATTTGCACTGAGCTAAAGGCTAGAGCTGCCACTTTCACAGAGCGGGACTATAACCCGGAAGCTTATAAGAAATCCAGCTTTGTCCTCCGATGAACCATCAAACAGGCAAAGCATCAATACAGGACAAAGATCGAATCGTACTACACCGGCTCTGACGCTCGTCGGATGTGGCAGGGCTTGCAAACCATTGCATACTACAAAGGGAAGCACAGCCGAGAACTGTCAAGGGACACGAGCCTACCAGAAAATCTAAACTACTTTTATGCTCGCCTCAAGACAAATAACACTGAAACATGCATGAGAGCACCAGCTGTTCCGGAAGACTGTGTGATCACACTCTACTGCAGCCGATGTGAGTAAGACCTTTAAACAGGTCAACATTCACAAGGCCGCAGGGCCAGACGGATTACCAGGATGTGTACTGCGAGCATGGTCTGACTAACTGGCATTCGTCTTCACTGACATTTTCAACATCTCCCTGCCTGTAATACCAACATGTTTCAAGCAGACCACCATAGTCCCTGTGCCCAAGAACACTAAGGTAACCTGCCTAAATGACTACCGACCCGTAGCACTCACGTCTGTAGCTATGAAGTGCTCTGAAAGGCTGGTCATGGCTCACATCAACACCAGTATCCCAGAAACCCTAGACCCACTCCAATTTGCATACCGCCCCAACAGATCCACAGATGATGCAATCTTTATTGCACCATCCTGCCCTTTCCCACCTGGACAAAAGGAACACCTATGTGAGAATGCTATTCATTAATAACTACAGTTCAGCGTTCAACACCATAGTGCCCTCAAAGCTCATAAATAAGCTACGGACCCTAGGACTAAACACCCTCCTGTAACAGTTTTCGTTAGGAAGGATCGGACCAATGCACAGCGTGGTAAGTGTCCATAATATAATTTTAATGAAATATAACTGAACACAGAAAACAAAAGAATAAGAGAATAAATGGAAACCGCCACAGTCCCGTTTGGAGCAAACACTGACACGGAAAATAATCACCGACAACCAACATGGGGAAAACAGGCTACCTAAGTATGATTCTCAATCAGAGACAACGATCGACAGCTGCCTCTGATTGAGAACCATACCAGGCCAAACACAGAAATACAACATAGAAAAAAGAACATAGACTACCCACCCCAACTCACGCCCTGACCAAACTAACACAAAGACATAAAAAAAGGAACTAAGGTCAGAACGTGACACTCCCTCTGCAACTGGATCCTGGACTTCCTGACAGGCCACCCCCAGGTGGTAAGGGTAGCTAACAATACATCCGTCACACTAATCCTCAACACAGGGGGCCCTCAGGTGTGTGTGCTCAGTCCCCTCCTGTACTCCTTGTTCACGCATGATTGCACGGCCAGGCACGACTCCAACATCATCATTAAGTTTGTCAATGACACAACAGTGGTAGGCCTGATCACCGACAACGATGAGACAGCCTATAGGGAGGAGGTCAGAGACCTGGCTGGGTGGTGCCAGAATAACATCCTATCCCTCAACTTACCAAGACTAAGGAGATGATTGTGGACTACAGAAAAAGGAGGACCGAGCACACCCCCATTCTCATCGACGAGGCTGCAGTGGAGCAGGTTGAGGCTTCAAGTGTACACATCACCAACATACTAGAATGGCCCAAACATACCAAGACAGTCGTGAAGAGGGCACAACAAAGCCTATTCCCCCTCAGGAAACTAAAAAGATTTGGCATGGGTCCTGAGATCCTCAAAAGGTTCTTCAGCTGCAACATCGAGAGCATCCTGGTTGCATCACTGCCCGGTACGGCAATTGCTCGGCCTCCGACCGCAAGGCACTACAGAGGGTAATGCGTACGGCCCAGTACATCACTGGGGCTAAGCTGCCTGCCATCCAGGACCTCTACACCAGGCGGTGTCAGAGGAAGGCCCTAAAAATTGTCAAAGACCCCAGTCATAGACTGATCTCTCTACTATCGCATGGAAAGCGGTACCAGAGTCCCAAGTCTAGGACAAAAAGGCTTCTAAACAGTTTTTACCCCCAAGCCATAAGACTCCTGAACAGGTAATCAAATGGCTACTGCTGCTACTCTCTGTTTATCACCTATTCATAGTCACTTTAACTATACATTCATGTACATACTACCTCAATTGGCCTGACCAACCAGTGCTCCCCCACTCTGGCTAACCGGGCTATCTGAATTGTGTCCTGCCACCCACCACCCGCCAACCCCTCTTTTACTCTACTGCTACTCTCTGTTCATCATATATGCATAGTCACTTTAACAATATCTACATATACATGCTTCCTCAATCAGCCCGACTAACCGGTGTCTGTATGTAGCCTCGCAACTGTATATAGCCTGTCTTTTTACTGTTGTTTTATTTCTTTACTTACCTATTGTTCACCTAATACCTTTTCTGCACTATTGGTTAGAGCCTGTAAGTAAAGCATTTCACTGTAAGTTCTACACCTGTTGTATTCGGCGCACGTGACAAATAAACTTTACCCCCCAAGCCGTAAGACTCCTGAACATCTAATCAAATGGCTACCCAGACTATTTGCATTGCCCCCTCCCCTTTTACACCGCTGCTACTCTCTGTTGTTGTCATCTATGCATAGTCACTTTAATAATAACTCTACCTACATGTACATATTACCTCAACTAACCGGTGCCCCAGCACATTGACTCTGTACCGGTACCCCGCTGTATATAGTCTCACTATTGTTATTTTACTGCTGTTCTTTAATTACTTGTTACTTTTATTTATTATTCTTATATGTATTTTCTTTTTTTAACTGCATTGTTGGTTAGGGGCTCGTAAGTAAGCGTTTCACTGTAAGGCCTACCTCCACCTGTTGTATTCGGCGCGTGTGACTCAAACAATTTGATTTGATTGGCAGAGCCAGATGTTAGATGATGAAGCGTATTATCGTGGAAAGCGCTCTTACGCACATGGCACACACACAAACACACTGCTGTGTGCATTCAGTCATATCATGCTTAGTGTTTAATAACATGCTAAGCATACTGCAATGAGTTGTCTTGAAAACAACACATTGCTATCCATTTGGTTCATTTTCAGTACTGAAATGACAGAAAGAGAGATTGTAAAAATGCTATAATTGTGAGTAAATCTGAAAGTACCTTTTGGCCTAATAGTTTACCGTCAGTAAGCTTTCACTGCTGTGACCAATAGAGAGACCAAGAGACAGATGAGACTTACTGTAAAGTCCCCCACAGCAGCGTGTTTTACTGGGGGGGGGATTTCCTGTTATGACAGTCAGGCCCTCCCCTGCTGCATTATTAATAACTGGATACACACACACACACACACTTTCCTCTGTCCCTGTCCCTGTCCCTGTCCCTGTCACCATCTCTGTCATTGTCACTGTCTATGTCCCTGTCTTTTTCATTGTCTCTGACCCATTCTCTGTCTCTGCTGCTGCCGAGGGAGGAGAGACACGCTATCCAGTACGGAGTTTATTACACAGCTGGCTCTATAGATAAATCCTGTGTAGGCTATGTGAGGGGGAGTGTGTGTGTGTGGGGGGAGCATTACATAGACATCATGAGCATACTGTTTCTCAAGCAGCTCATTCCTTTGTACAATTGCAATTGTAAAAGTACTTTATAGTAAATGTTACTGTTCCTCTCCCACTCTCTAAGTCCAACCCTCTCTGATTATGGAGGAGACTCTGAAAGAATGTGTATCTATCGCCTCGGATCAGACGTCAGCCCCAGAGATGAGGAGACATTCCAGGGATGCCATTCATTTTAACACACACAGACACACACACACACAGGCCCAAAGGAGTCCCCATGGGGCCTTCTCTTCTTGGTAGAGGCTAAATGCTTACAGGAGCAGCTGCAACACAAGTGTGTGATGTTCAGAAGAACCTGCTGCCGTCAAACAACAGAACCCCCCCCACACACACCCCCACCAGAGTACAGCTCCACAGATTATACTGTATGATATCTTTACACTTTCTAGTCTTTCTCAAATGTGCGGTGACGAGGGTTGCACAATTACAGTAACGGTCCCCAAATCCTTGGGATTTTATTATTTTTTTTCACCTGAATTTTTAAACCCTAGTGGTGATTTACAAAATCGACTTCACCTTGGAAAGTAGATGTGAAACGTGTCCTGCCTTTCACCGATATTGTTACATTATATTACACAAGTTGAGTTAATGCTGAATAAATCAATGGCCACAGTCACACCTCAAAGGTCGCATCTGTTTGGAGTCGGTAGGTACGGTAATGACAGACTGTAGTTAATCTAAAACACTCGTTTCTGTCTCTCAGTGCTTCAATGGAGATTACAGCCCAACTGACAATGGCAAACTTGAGGAAGTATTTAACTACAGCCTCATTTACCACCACAGTAGATCAACAAGACAAAGGAGAACAGAGAGGATAACACGAGTTAACACAAATACAAATACACACAACACAATGGTCCTCTCCAGTAATAAACAACAGGATTCATCATTGAGATGATTTTCGCTCCCATCTGGGCAGATGTTAGGTTGTTCCAGCTAGTAGCGGACCGAGAGAGAGAGAAAAACACACCGGGAGATAAAGATCAATCCTATTGTTGCATCACAGCTTGTTTACTGGAGTATTAGTTGTTATTGCCGTATGTTTATTTAACATGCTCTGCACTCAGTGGTTAAGAAGGGGGATTTGTATAAGGTTCTGGGGGGTTGGGGAGGGGGTGTCGGGTGTCTGTGTATGTGTGTATTTTGATTTTGATTCATTCCCCATCCCCATTAGCTGCTGCGAAGGCAGAAGCTACACTTCCTGGGGTCCAAACACAATTACATACAATCAAACAATGCGTTACACAACCCAGTATGACACAATACTTCACCTTAACATATCTACAATAGAAAGTCAACAATACAGTAAAATAACAATATTAAAATAGTAAAATGGTCATATGTACGTGTGTTTAGAGTGCTTGTGCCAGATTATAAACTTGTGCATGTGGTTTGGTATAATCCCTCTCCGTCAGATTATGAGCTTGTGTTTGATGTGTTTACCCCCTCTGCTGTGCATTACCATCTACCTGAGCGGAGAGAGGGAAAGGCGGGAGAGAGGGGTGAGGGAGGAAGTGGGGGAAGAGAGTAAAAGAGGAAAGAATGCAGCAGGAGGGGAGGAGGAGATGGGAAAGGGGAGACGAGAAAAGTGGAGGGAGATAAATGTGGAAAGAACTGAGGAGGGCAAATGAGGAGGTGAGGGGAGAAGGGGGAGAGCAAAGAGGGCGAGGCTCGTGGGAGGAAAGGAGTAGGGGAGAGCAGAGAAGAGAGAGAGAGCATTGGGAGGATGATGGGAAGTCCCCTGAATCTGGTGTTTAATTTAAAGCAGCTTGCCATAGCAGGGTTTAGGAGAGGGAGTTGATGGGCTGTCACTGGGAAAGCAATGGATTATGACAGATTCTCCTCAGCAACAGCGTGAGATGTATGGGGCATTATACAGACAGCTACACACATTATTTCAAACACACGCACACACACACATACTCACACACATGCACACTCTCTCTCTCTCTCTCTCTCTCCTTGTCACACGCATGCACACACAAATCCTGGGTTGGACCAACCAACCAGTCAGCTGTTGGTTGCAGTGGGGAATAACATCCCAGGGGGATTTAATATCAGCATCACTGATCCCCTCTGAGTGTGTGCAATATGTAAACATGTGGATGGGGGAGCATTGCTCTGTTGTTGTTTGTGACTGTATCAAGGCAGCGGCACATGTGTTGTTCTTATAGGACATATGTAAACGGTATGTTTGTGTGTACAATGCATTTAGAAAAATACTGTCAACAGACGTATTAATGAATGTCAGTGATGATTGCTTATCCTTGAACGTGAAGCGCCTAGCAGGTAGCCTAGTGGTTAGAGCGCTGGGCCATTAACCGAAAGGTTGCTCGATCGAATCCCTGAGCTGACAAGGTAAAAATCTGTCGTTCTGCCCCTGAACAAGGCAGTTAACCCACTGTTCCCCAGTAGGCCGTCATTGTAAATAAGAATTTGTTCTTAACTGACTTGCCTAGTTCAATGAAGTTAAAATAAAAATCAACCCTGCCTAGTTCCCAAATGCAGAAAAACCTTTGGTATTTCTAAACCATAAAAGTGCAGGCTTTCAGTGGTGACAGTTACTTAAGGTGTCAGGGATGGGGACGTCACTGAAGCGCTGACCTCATGACTATATCTTACCTCCATGAAATAGATGTTACCGCTGACCTATACTAATGGTGCTTGTCTGGTTTAGTGGCAATGATGCTCGACCTCTGACTTGGAGTGTTGACTACGTGGCATCCAGGGTCGGTACTTGCCAGATGAACTGATTGACCCCAGGTGGCGGTATGTGTATGTCTTAATCGCCCCAGATGAAGCCGGTGATCCTAGCAGGCTCTACATATCCCCAGGCAGTGACTCTGCAGCCAGACAGTGCAGTACAGTCAGCCCAGTGACAGCCGATCACCCACACAAAGAGCCTTGTAATGATGCAATAAAAGGCAACAGAACAGCGGAGCGGAGTGTGCAAGCACACGTCTGCCCCCCAGTTGATGCTTCAGACCCCGTGTGCGTGTATGTGGGTTCAGTGACTGGCTTTGCCTTTGTTCATCATTACGTACTGTATGTCCCAACTCGGCTCTGGCCACAGCCTCTGTCTCTGTCAGTACCACAGGGTCTCACTGTGTCCTAGGACTAATCAGATGGTAAAGACCTTGATGAGGAGAGGGAAATCATCAACTATGCCCACTGCAGCTGGGGAGAGTTGACCTCTCTTACGTCAATGGAGGCTTGGAGGCACGGGCAGAAAGAACTGCTCTGACTCTAGGGCTGCATAAGCAGGAAGGGGGGGGCGGGGAGTTGGTACCGGTACTGTCTGTGTGTGATTTTCTTCAAATTGCTCATTGCTTTACTTGCAGTCTTGTCTGAGGACCAAAAAGACTTGCAGTGGAGATGTGTGGTGTTGTCCTGTGGATTTGAATGTGGTTCACTGTGAGGTTTACTACATGACAGTACTCTCTGTGGTAACGAAAAACCCTATGCCACATATCATTTAAGCTGAGGCAGTATATAGCAGTGATGTCAATGAGGTTGAGTGTACGGAGTAGAGGCATGGTTGTCTGTTTTATGGTGTTGACAGTGGTTCAGCCATAGAGGTCCTGTGTGTCTGTTCACCTCAGTGGCTTTAGCTCTGAGGTAAGATGACAGAGCACAGTGGACAAGGGAAGTGGTCAGGGGGAGGTTAGGAAGAGGGCCATACTAGGTTTGTAGAAAGGGGAACTACAGTATATTAGTGGTGATGATGTTAAGTCAGTGGTTCCCATATATATAATTATGCTTGACCTACTGGGAACCATGAGCTTCTTTGACACACCAATTAAACAACACAAAAACAGTAATAGATTGTTGGGCATTGTGGTTGTGGATTCAATTTATCATACGTGATAGCAACCCTCTATAAATTATTCCTTTCGACAATCCCATTCACAAATGGAAACAGTAAAGGAGTCTGTAAAGGCCTTAAAGGCTCAATCCACCACTTTTTAACCTCATATTCATTGTCCCCAGCACAAAACCAGTGTCTATGTATGTGAAAACAGCGCATTTCTATGATCTGTGGTTAAATATGAGACGAAAGGTTTTAATACAAAACCCTATGTGCTGTTTTCACATTTGTGGACACTGGTGTTGTACTGGAGATAATGGAAACGGGATTGAAAAGTGGTGGAATTGCACTTTAATGAGCATTCAATTAGGATATAATCAGATCCTACTCCCTCAACACAGAAACATCTTGTTAATTCATGATCAAAATCAAAACACCATCAAAAGCAATATATATTCTCTTTTTTTTTTTTTACTATTTACATTTCCCTAACGGAATCTTGGTGTAAAAATAGATTAGATGTATTTGGAGTACACCTACAGATGAGTCAGAGGAGTATTTCACATGTACCCGTTAGAATCTATGTTCCATCCAGCCATAACACATAGACACTATTAACCATTCCATTCTCACAGCCTATTTCAGACCTGATAGAAAGCCGCTATTTTCAGACATAACAGATGAGCTGAGAGGTGAGAGATATGAATAGATCGTGGATGAGTCATACTCTTTTGTGACGTGTGGAATATGTTTACGTCTGTTTTCCCTGAGTCTGTGAGAGCTAGGCTTCGGCTGACTGAGACCTAGTTATGCAACCAGTTGGCTTGGCTCACAGGGGAGGGCAAACTTTTTGGCTTGATGGCCACATTGAGATTTCAATTTATTTTTTACCGATTTGTTTGTTAAAATCAATTTGCGGGCCATTAGAAGGGCAGTTATTTGAAAATATATGTCCACTATTAATATTAATTTTTTTTACTCAAACCTCCTGGGGGCCGGATTCGGCCCATGGGCCATCGTTTGCCCACCCCTGATGTAGAAGCACAGAGTAGTGTTATAAAAGTCATTGTCACCAGGCTGAAAGAAATGAGGTTAACACTTTACATTAAGTTGCCCCTATTACTATGTAACTACAAAGTAATAACTACAGTAACAACATAGTAGTTACATAGGTGTTATTATGTAATTACATGGTAATAAGTTTGTAGCACTGTAAGTTGTTAGAATTGGAACAAGGAATGTGTAATTACACATCTACTGAAGGTTATACCACATTTGTAATTACTGATGTTATTACACTATGTAAGTAATGTTTTGCAATTAAATGAATTAGCATTTGCCAAGAATGTTTTCATTAATCAAGAACGAAAATCGGAGGTTTACATGAATTAGCATGTTAATAAATCAAATCCAAATCTGAGCTTGTTACATGTAACTACAAGGTGAATCTACATGTGATACCAGGGTTGATAAATAGACTAGGACCAGATAACAACAATTGTAACAAGACACACCCTGTTACTTCATTTCTATGTTATGACCTGGCTCAAAGGCTATACCAAATCAAGTGTAATGTAACCACAATGTAGTTACACAGGATATACTTGTAATGATCATGTACCTACCCAGGAGCTAGCAACTTAATGTAAAATGAAACGCAGCAGTGTATAACCTTCATAATTACAATGTAGTGACTATGTCATAACCTATGCAGACAATAGGCTAACCAGGATAATTAAGGATACAGGAGAACAGTTTTCAGTTGAGCTTTTCTTTAATGTGTTTGAGAAATAATTCATATTCAAACACTTTAAATTAAATTCCCCATTTCAGACTCAAAGCAATAACTATTTTAGTAAGTAAAACATATTAACACAGGGTGGTAAATCTAGTTAGCTAGCATTTCCCCATTATTTAGTAATGTAGCAGCTAGCTAAGCACTGGCACAATGATAACACGTTTTCCAACTCAGTCTGTAATGTCACAGAATCATCACAAAACCCATGAAACATTTAGTTAACAATGTTATTTCACTATTTTGAGAGTTTCATTGTACTTGTTCACATTACAAACCTTTAAAAAGACAATACA
The DNA here is from genome assembly GCF_018296145.1 of Oncorhynchus tshawytscha. Taxonomy (NCBI): domain Eukaryota; kingdom Metazoa; phylum Chordata; class Actinopteri; order Salmoniformes; family Salmonidae; genus Oncorhynchus; species Oncorhynchus tshawytscha. The sequence continues at coordinate 41,645,881 of NC_056432.1, forward strand.
TTAAGAGAGAAATAGCATGTGGCTTCCATTTTGGATGCAGAGGAGAGTTTAAGAGGTGAGAGGTCAGTGTGACTTCCTAGTGAGCTCTAAGTTCTCCAAAATTGTAAAAAATAATAAAAATAATAATAATAATGAAACATTTAGATACTTCAGGATTTGTATCAACTTCTCCGGAGTCAGATGAACTCCATTTTTTTGTCTCTGCATGCAGTTTGAAAGAAGTTGCTAACAAGCGTTAGCGCAATTGCTAATTAGCATTATCTAACTTGCATTAGCATAATGACTGGAAGTCTATGGTATCTACCATTACACTAACGCTAGTTAACATTGGTTCACAAAACTACCTCTAATTTCCTTCATACTGGATGCAGAGACGTAAAAATGATATCCATGCACATTCAAAAGAAGAAAAACAGGAAGAAAGAAAATACAGTATGACAGTTGGGTCTGACAGTCGGGTCTGACGACATCTCGCACCAAACTGAAAATTGATTTAGAGAAAATGAACAACTATGGAACATTTTTCACTTCTCTCATTGACTTCTCAAACTCCAAACTCCGGCATGGTATACTTGGTCTGTTTCGCAAGCGTTTCCCGAAGTCTAGCAATGTTGCACCTTTCGGTTTAGAAACTCTGTGACAAGAAGTCAGAAGAACGCTGGGCTGTCACCATCGAAATTTGACGTTTGGAGAAACTTCGAAATTTGACGTTTAAAGTCATGTGGATTAACGTCAGAATCTGAAGTCAAATTGGTAAAACCATGAGATCTTGTAGTTTAAGCAGGGTTAGTTGAACCTCTGTGGGCCCCCTGGACCAGGTGTCCCTTAGCTCTGATTTACAATGAACAGCATTCAGGGCCATACATACTCCTACAGTAGCACAGTGATACAGAGTAGTCTATGAGGTTGTTGTCAAAATAATACCTTTGTGTATTATTTGCACTTAGTCATACAGAACAATGATGTCATCCTTAATGAACGCTTGCTTTAGATAGACCTTTATGTGACCGATGACTTTAGTTCTGTTCTGTGATGTCAGTGTTTGATGAGAAGTCTGTGGCGGTGCTCCAAATAGCACCCTATTCCATATGTAGTGCCCTACTTTGACCAGGGCCCATAGGGATGTTTGAGATGTTTTTCAACATGGCCAAAAGTATATGGATACCCCTTCAAATTACCCCTGGATACCCCTTCAAATTCGGCTATTTCAGGCACACCTGTTGCTGACAGGTGTATAAAATCGATCACACAGCCAAGAACTCTCCATAGACAAACTTGGCAGTAGAGAGGCCGTACTGAAGAGCTCAATGACTTTCAACGTGGCACGGTCATAGGATGCCACCTTTTCAACAAGTCAAATTTCTACCATGCTAGAGCTGCCCCGGTCAACTGTAAGTGCTGTTATTGTGAAGCCTAAGATCACCATGCACAATGTCAAGCGTTAGTGGTGTAAAGCTTGCGGCCATTGGACTCTTGAGCAGTGGAAATGCATCCTCTGGAGTGAAGAATCACGCTTCACAATCTGGCAGTCCGACGGACGAACTTGGGTTTGGCAGATGCCAGGAGAATGCTACCTGCCCAATGCATAGTGCCAACTGTAAAATTTGGTGGAGGAGGAATTATGGTCTGGGGTTGTTTTTCATGGTTTGGGCTAGGCCCCTTAGTTCCAGTAAAGGGAAATCTTAACGTACAGCATAAAATTACATTCTAGACGATTCTATGCTTCCAACTTTTTGGCAACAGTTTGGAGAAGGCCCTTTCCTGTTTCAGCCTGACAATGCCCCTGTGAACAAAGTGAAGTCCATACAGAAATGGTTTGTCGAGATCGGTGTGGAAGAACTTGACTGGCCTGTACAGAGCCCTGACCTCAACCCCATCAAACACCTTTGGGATGAATTGGAATGCCGACTGCGAGCCAGGCCTTATCGCCCAACATCAGTGCCCGACCTCAATAATGCAGTTGTGGCTGAATGGAAGCAAGTCCCTGCAGCAATGTTCCAACATCAAGTGGAAAGCCTTCCCAGAAGAGGGGAGGCTGTTATAGCAGAAAAGGGAGAACAACTCCATATTAATGCCCATGATATTGGAATGAGATGTTCGACAAGCATTTGTCCACATACTTGATTTGATATGTTTCTGATCCGCATTCTATTTCTGAACCACATTCCGAGATTCTGCTGCTCCACCCCCTGTAAATACCATAAATATTGGTAATTTCAAAGGAGCATTAGCTATGCATGGAATTCTATTGGTAATGAACTTGACATGCTTCAAATGCATGATATACAGTATGTTGTCTGCCAAGGTGTTGAAACCTAAGATACAGTGCCTTCAGAAAGTATTCATACCACTAGACATTTACATTTTCAGTAATTTAGCAGACGCCGTTATCAAGAGCAACTTATCTTAATAAGGTACAGTAGCTAGGTAGGACAACCACATACAGTGTGGCAAAAAAATATTTAGTCAGCCACCAATTGTGCTTAAAAAGATGAAGTTCTCCCACTTAAAAAGATGAGAGAGGCCTGTAATTTTCATCTTAGGTACACTTCAACTATGACAGACAAAATGAGGGAAAGAAATCCAGAAAATCACATTGTAGGATTTTTTATGAATTTATTTGCAAATAATGGTGGAAAAACCCCCTGAAAAATACTTTGTAGATGCACCTTTGTCAGTGATTACAGCTGTAAGTATTTCTGGGTAAGTCTCTAAGAGCTTTCCACACCTGGATTGTGCAACATTTGCCCATTATTCTTTTCAAATTTATTCAAGCTCTGTCAAATTGGTAGTTGATCATTGCTAGCTAGATAACTATTCAGGTCTTGCCATTGATTTTCAAATAGAGTCAAAACCGTAACTAGGAACATTTACTGTCTTCTTGGTAAGCAACTCCAGTGTAGATTTGGCCTTGTGTTTTAGGTTGTTGTCCTGCTGAAAGGTGAGTTAATCTCCCAGTGTCTGGTGGAAAGCGGTGCTCAGTAATATGTTGTATTGGATTTGTCCTAAACATAGCGCTTTCTATTCAAGACAAAAAGTGACTGGCTTTGCCACATATTCTGTACAGGCTTCCTTCTTTTGCCTTTTCAATTTGGTTAATATTGTGGTGTAACTACAATGTTGTTGATCCATCCTCAGATCCATCACACCCATTAAACTCTGTAACTCTTTTAAAGTCACCATTGGTTGAGAGGTTTCCTTCCTCTCCGGCAACTCAGTTAGGAAGGTTGCCTGTATCTTTGTAGTGACTGGGTGTATTGATACACCATCCAAAGTGTAATAATAACTTCACCATACTCAAAGGGATAATTAATGTCTGCTTTTTAATATATTTTTTTCATCTACCAATAGGTGTCATTCTTTGTGAGGCATTGGAAACCTCCATTGTCTTTGTGGTTGAATCTTTGTTTTAAAATCACTGCTTGACGGAGGGACCTTACAATTATCTCTATGTGTGGAGTACAGAGATGAGGTATCATTCAAAAATCATGTTAAACACGATTATTACACACAGAGTCCACACAGAATCCATACAATTTATTATGTGACACATTTTTACTCCTGAACTTATTTAGGCTTGCCATAACAAAGGAGTTGAATACTTACTGACTCAAGACACGTCAGCTATTAATGTTTTATTCATTACAAACCATTTTGAAAGACATAAATCCACTTTGACATTATGGGGTATTGTGTGTACGCCAGTGACCAAAGAAATCAACATTTAATCCATTTTAAATTCAGGCACAACAACACAACAAAAATTGGGAAGAAGTTAAAGGGGTGTGAATACTTTCTGAAGGTACTGTACATCTCACATTGACTTTGAAGTGATTCTGTTCTATTATATCCATCAGCATCATTTTCAACAGATATCTGATGACCCAGAGTAGTTAGGGTTAAGTGCCTTGCTTAAGGGCACGTTGATAGATTCCCCCCCTAGTTGGCTCTGGGATTCGAAACAGAGACCTTTGGCTCTTACCTGCTAGGCTATCTGCCGGGGGACTTTCTTCATGTGCCACTTTATGCTTTTCCCCAACACTCCATGAAGGCAGTCATGACTTGTAGACCCAGGTCAGTAATGGAACCGTGTTTAGACAAGGCCGTATAAAGCAACAATCTTTCCCTCAGCCGACAAGTGGTCATATAAATGCACCTTTCAACCCTAGCGTCGCGTTCACATTTTGAGTTGCATTGTCTTTCAAGAACTAAGAACTCATTGGGGGAAAAAACCTTTCCCAAGATAAAGATCAACTGGAAGATATTGAAGTGCTGGAACACTAAACTGTGTGCATAAGTTAACCATGTGAATCGCCAGTTTCATTATGAGGAACTTTTGACTGGTCCAACAAGCTTGCCGGACCCGTGATTCTTGTCATCAACATCTCAGACCGAAAGGCAGCTTTGCATCACATGGAGGTCATTGTCAACTGAGCAGCATAGAACATCAAAGGTTCATTTTGAGACCTGCCGTCTTTTACAAGTCTGCACAAGAGCATGTTTGTCCAGCACAGTGAACTGTACAACAACACAATAGCCTCCAGAGCACAGACGCTTAATGCATCAGTGCAGAAGAGAAGTCTGGGCTTCAAGCGCAATAGGCATCAGTCGTCTCTGCGTATAGTAGTAAAGACAGACAAATACCAAGGAGAAAGGGAAGAAATAAATGCCTATTGGTTAGATTCTCTTTTAAACCGTTCTTCTTTAAATGCTGGAGCTTAGCATGTATTTACCTAATGTCCAGTTGGTGGAGCTTTGATGTGCTCGTGTAAAAGACCATGAGCTTGTGTGCTTAAACGGGTTGCTTCCAAAAAAATGTCTTTGGTGCAGTGGAGGCTGGTGGGAGGAGCTATAGGGGGACAGCCTTTTTGTAATGGCTGGAATGGAATGAATGTAACAGAGTAAAACATGTGGTTTCCATGTGTTGGATGTGTTTTATACCACTCCATATATTCCATTCCAGCCATTACAATGAGTACATCAAAGCTCCACCAATTGGACACTTCCTCCTATAGCTCCTCCCACCAGCTTTGGTGATAATGGTTACCAGCACTATTGTACTCATTGCTGTCCAGGTTGGATGCTGTCCAGCTTGATGTTGCCTCTGAGGACAGAGAGCTTGTATCTGGAAGGGATGTTTTCAACCTCCCAGTGCAGAACATGAAAAACAAGAAAAACCATTGGAGGGAAATGTTTACTACCAATGTTATTCACAATTCTGCCCAAGTAAGTCCAAGGAAAGTATGGTTAAAAAACCCAAGGACTGTTTCATAGAGTGATTTCTTAAGCGTGACATGGATCAAAAAGACTGTGTGGGGACTTATTGCAATGCCTAATTTTGCTTGACAACTAGAATTCCTCATGTGTCACAACAACAAAAGAAGAAAATTCTCCCAAGGCACTTCAGATTCAACAGAACAAACACACACACAAATAGTACAACTATCAGATCAGGCCTGAGCGAACAAAAAAGTCCCTCACAACAACAGCACACATCAAGCAGGGAGTCAGCAGCAGTGTTTTGTCCTGCCAACTTGTGTAACGTATGTTATTAATCCTGTCTACTTCGCCGGATTGTTTACGTAGAGCAGGAAGTTGACCTGTGCTGGTGCAGTGTTAAATATGAAACTGTTTTATCTGACACATCCCTTCACGTAAGTCATTTCAATATGAAGCTTGGACACAGACAATATTTTCAACTTACAAAAGCACACATGCACACACACACACACACACACAAGCTCAGGTCTGCACACACTCAAGCATCACCAACACGTGCACACTGACTCACACACACACACACACACACACACACACACACACACACACACACACACACACACACACACACACACACACACACACACACACACACACACACACACACACACACACACACACACACACACACACACACACACACACACACACACACACACAGTAAAGAGGCAGTGCAGTGACCAGTCTGCTCCAGTGGCAGTAACATGTGAGAGTTCAGGTTACCCACCTACACCTGTGGAAGAGAACATGTTCAGGCACACATACACACTTACACAAGCCAGACAGTGTCGTCGTAAGCAGCTTGTATCCCCATGCTCTTATAACACCACTTACACAATACCGTATCTCACACACACAGACACACACACCAGGTAGCTGAGACCACTGGGCTTTGATGCGTGTCCTGAATGGAGGGGCCAATAAGAGTTAAACTCACAGGACGTCTGCTTTTACACTGAGAACAACCACCGAATTTATATATAATTCTATAAGGTCTCATGTTGCATGAATGATAAACAGCTGAAGAACAGATGTTGTGTCAACCCTTGCATGCTAAATAGGCATTAGGGTCTCTTGGTGCAGTGTTCTGAATGCACACACACATACACACAACAAACATTGGCACAAATAGACACATTTCATTTTTTTTAATACATGGAGGGTCACCATTGAGACCAGGATCTCATTTGCAAGGGAGCCCTGTGAACATGAAAATACAATAAATATGCACTGTTTTCACTTTTAATCACAGGTCATTGACAGTAACACAGTGTCAGGTGGGTTCTGAATGTCCCTGTCTATTTCAGAATGTTCAAGATCCCACTATCACAGTTCATATCCAGACGACATTCCAGCGTTTCTGATATGATAGGATCTCAGACAGAAAGATCAGCAGGGAGAGGGAAGGAGGACTGCATAAACACGCACATTGCCGTCTTTGTGTGCATTGCAATAGCAGCAAGACCCAGTGATGTCATCGTCCACAATGTGGACGTGAACAGTGAGTTAAAGAAGAGAGAGAGGCGTGTGATTTTGATTTGATTGGATGTTAAATGGGTCATCATAAAGGTCAACCTACCTTAACACTACGAAGTCGGAGTCTCTGCCAAAACATTGACCAAGCAGTCTATCCATGCAACCAATCACTACGTGGCTAGAGAGAACCGTCCCACCTTACGCTTCAACCTTCCGTCATCTGAAGAAGAACCCAGATAACACAGGTGAGTGTGTAACTAACATGTCAGTCTGTTTTACAGGTGACCTCACCTGGGGAATGTTTCCCTCCAACGGTGATATGATGTCTGTGGTGGATGTGGAGATAATGTTCCCATCTGCTGCCGTACATGTCTGAAATGATCTGCAGTGTTGCACACTGATACGACGATTGTAGCAGAGGTGGTTTGGTGAGCTATGCTCGCATGATGAATCAACTTGCCGGTAGACCTGAAGATTCTTGTTAGCTCCTATCGCTGATGCCTAGCTTTGTGTTAAAGCAATCTGGGGTCATGCAGATAACCCAAGTTGCATAACCAGTCAATCATACAAAAATATATGTAAATATATATGCAAATATATGCAGGTAAATGTAAAATAGACAGAAACCCACTGGGCACAGACGCCAATTCAACGTCTATTCCGTATTGGTTCCACGCAATTGCATTGATATGACGTGGGAAAAAACGTTGATTCAACCAGTGTGTGCCCAGTGGGAAGTAAACACGATGACAACATGTTCGGCTCAGGCTTTAATTGTTCCTGTTCGCAATAAAACCATTTAAAAAAGATCAACCCAGACAGGAGATGCAATGAGCAAATGTCACTGATAAGTCAATTCCCTTTACATAAACCAACTGTCTGTGGCATCAGCCAGAGTCCTCCATGTCCTCATGTCAATCCTTGTCCTTATCTCCTTAGCAACAGTCTTCTCGGACAATGGTCCTATTCTCTATGCATCTTAAAGCCTCCTTGTCAGGCAGGGCCAGACACACAAAGACACTACAGGAAGTTGCAGAGGGGAGGAGATAAGGAGGTTAGGAGGACGATATTGTTACAGACACAGACATAAACACACAAACACACACACACAAACACACAGTGTATTGGGCCCCTATCAGATGAGGCTCAGTGGAGGGCTAGTATGCTGGGTGTGTTTGCACCACTGCCCTCCTCCACAGGGTAACGAGGGCATCCTGTCTGATGAAGCATCCTGTCTTTTCCTCTTTATCTGACTGTCCCAGGGAAAGATACGGAGATGTTTACAGGAGGTAGATGTTGTGTGAACTGAATTGAATCATGTCATTGAGCATGATACACTACATTTTCTGTTTTCAAGTTGCAGTCTATTTGTTTTAGAGCAGTCTTGCCATTTGAAAAGATTATACCCAGTGTGTTTTTCCTCCAGAAGTGGAGTGCAAGAGCTGTTTTAGTCAGAGAGGAGGCTTTTCTTTCTGTGAACATGGTGTACTGGATTAGTCAGTGCATCGCTTGGTGTCGGTTAGATGAGTGGACTCTCCTTCTGTCTCTGACAGTCAAACTGTCCTTGACTCATAAGTCGGGTTGGGCGTAAAAGGGGGGCAACAATTCTTTCTTTTTTACTACTTGTCCATCACCAACAGTATAAAAACCACATGAAACTAAATCTTTTTCTGGGCAGCTGTCGCGTGCAGCTGGTAACCGGAGACGCAGAGCTCTGAGAGTCCCTTAATGTCCCACATGTGGCGTTACCTGTCCTGCAGGGATTGAAGGATTTCACGCAAGTGGGACAGCTGCTGCAGCCCTTAAGGCCGAAAAGGAGAAAAGAGAGAAGGAGCGCGGGAGGGCGGGGAAAACTGTAAAAATGCCCCTCTGAGACCCATATCATGCAACGTCCATCCATCCACTGCTGGTGATTAGCACCATCCCATTGGGCAAAAACTGGTTGAATCAATGTTTCCACGTCTTTTCAACCCCAAAATGCAATGTGATGATGTTGAATCATCGTGGAAAACTGATTGGATTTGAAAAAAATCATCAACGTAAGGGAAGTTTGTATTTTCTTCACCAAACCTTTAACCTAAATCCAATGACACGTTAGTTAACAACTCAGCCAAATGTAAATCAAAACTACACGTTGAACTGACGTCTCTGCCCAGTGGGATGTGTCTAGCCATGTCAAGGCCAGGCCAGAGGAGTAATGGGAAGCTGTCACCTCCAGAGGGTTTGTGTTTATGAAACATAACGACTCGCTACGCACTCAAGGGCTTTGGAGACAGACAACACAGGACAAAAGCCTATGGGGCAGAGGGGTGGGGTAGAGTCATTTTGGAACAATTTCCTGGTGGTGAAAATGTACCTGCAACGGCCCCTGGAAATTGATTGTGTGTAACATTGTAACACCAAATCAAATCAAATTTAATTGGTCACATACACATGGTTAGCAGATGTTATTAATGTGAATGTAGCAATGTGCTTGCACTTCTAGTTCCGACAGTGCAGTAATATCTAACAAGTAATCTAACAATTCCCCAACAACTACCCAATACACACAAACCTAAAGGAATGGAATAAGAATATGTACATATAAATATATGGATGAGCGATGGCCGAGCGGCATAGGCAATATGCAATAGATGGTATAAGATATAGTATATACATAGGAGATGAGTAATGTAAGATATGTAAACATTATTAAAGTGGCATTGTGTAAAGTGACTAGTGAGTCTCTATGTAGGCAGCAGTCTCTCTGAGTTAGTGATTGCTGATTAGCAGTCTGATGGCCTTGAGATAGAAGCTGTTCTTCAGTCTCTCTGTCCCAGCTTTGATGCAGCTGTACTGACCTCGCCTTCTGGATGGCAGCAAGGTGAACAGGCAGTGGCCTGGGTGGTTGTTGTCCTTGATGATCTTTTTGGCCTTCCTGTGACATCGGGTGCCGTAGGTGTCCTGGGGGCGTCCCGTCAGAAAGTCCAGGACCCAATTGCACAGGGTGGGGTTGAGACCTAGGGCCTCCAGCTTAATGATGAGCATGGAGGGTACTATGGTGTTGAATGCTGAGCTGTAGTCAATGAACAACATTCTTGCATAGGTATTCCTCTCGTCCAGAAGGGATAGGGCAGTGTGCAGTGTGATGGCGATTGCATCGTTTGTGGACCTGTTGGGGCGGTATGCAAACTGAAGTGGGTCTGGGTTGGCAGGTAAGGTGGAGGTGATATGATCCTTGACTAGTCTCTCAAAGCACTTCATGATGACAGAAGTGAGTGCTACGGGGCGATAGTCATTTAGTTCAGTTATCTTGGGTACAGGGGACAGCAGACTGGGATAGGGAGCGATTGAATATGTCCGTAAACACACCAGCCGGCTGGTCTACGCTTGCTCTGAGGACGCGGCTAGGGATGCTGTCCGGGCCAGCAGCCTTGCGAGGGTTAACACGTTTAAATGTATTACTCACGTCGGCCACGGAGAAGGAGGGGGGGGGGGGCCGCAGTCCTGATTAGCAGGCTGCGTCGGTGGACACTATTATCCTCAAAGTGGGTAAAGAAGGTGTTTAGTTTGTCTGGAAGCAATACATCGGTGTCCGTGACGTGGTTGGTTATCTTTTTGTTATCCGTATTTGCCTTTAGTCCCTGATACATATGTCTCGTCTCTGACCCGTTTAATTGCCACTCCACTTTGTCCCTATACTGACATTTAGCTTCTTTGATTGCCTTGCAGATGGAATAACTACACTGTTTATTTTCAGCCAAATTCCCAGTCCTCTTTCCATTGTTAAATGCGGTGGTTTGCGCTTTCAGTTTTGCGGGAATGCCGCCATCCATTCATGGTTTTTGGTTAGGGTAGGTTTTAATAGTCAGAGTGGGTACAACATCTCCAGTGCATTTCCTTATAAACTCACTCACCGAGTCAGCGTATAGATCGATGTTATTCTCTGAAGCTGTCCGGAACATTTCCCAATCCGCGTGATCAAAACAATCTTGAAGCGTGATTCCGATTGGTTAGACCAGCGTTGAATGGTTCCAGTCAAGGGCACATCCTGTTTGAGTTTCTTCATGTAGGATGGTAGGAGCAAGATGGAGTCGTGGTTGGATTTGCCAAAGGGAGGGCGAGGGAGGGCCTTGTATGCATTGCGGAAGTTAGAGTAACAGTGGTCCAGTGTTTTGCCTGCGCGAGTGCTGCAATCAATATGCTGATAGAATTTAGGTAACCTTGTTCTCAAATTGGCTTTCTTAAAATCCACAGCTACAATAAATGCAGCCTCAGGATATATGGTTTCAGTTTACAAAGAGTCCAGTGAAGTTCCTTGAGGGCCGTCATGGTATCTGCTTGTGGGGATATATAAACAGCTGTGACGATAACTGACAAGAATTTGCTTGGGAGATAATATGGTCAGCATTTGATTGTAAGGAATTATAGGTCAGGTGACCAGAAGTACTTGAGTTCCTGTATGTTGTTATGGTTACCCCATGAGTCGTTAATCATGAAGCATACACCCCTGTCCTTCTTCTTCCCAGTGAGACGTTTATTTCTGTTGGCACGACGCATGAAGAAACCCGGTGGCTGTACCGACTCCAACAACATATCCCGAGAGAGCCATGTTTCTGTGAAACAGAGAATGTTACAATTCTGATGTCTCTCTGGAAGGCAACCCTTGCCCTAATTTGGTCCACCTTGTTGTATGGACATTGGCGAGTAGTATACTCGGAAGTGGTGGGCGGTGTGCACACCTTCGAAGCCTGACCAGGAGGCCACACCGTCTACCTCTTCTGCAGCGACATTGTTTTGGGTTGGCCTCTGGGATTATATCCACTGTTCTGGGTGGTGGTCCGAAGAAAGGATCCGCTTCGGGAAAGTCATATTCCTGGTCGTAATGTTGGTAAGTTGACATCGCTCTTATATCCAATAGTTCTTCCCGGCTGAATGTAATAAGACTTAAGATTTTCTGGACTAACAATGTAAGAAATAGTACCTAAAAAAACGAAATACTGCATCGTTTCCTAAGGACTCGAAGCGAGGCAACCATCTCTGTCGGCGCCATCTACATCTACCACGTATATGTAGACTATGTGTTTGTGTTTGTGTGTGTTTGCCTATGTGGTTGTTGTTTGCGTGTGTACATAAGTGTATTCGTACGCGTACTTGTTGGTATGCTTGTGTCTTTGTGTGTGGGGTGCGTGTTGGCATGCATTTGTTTTACTAAATGCTTGAGTATTAGAGAGAGGGTGTGTATGTGTAACTGTGTTTGGCCTCAGTAGTGTGCAGCTGGTATAGTATGTATTCAGCTGGGCTGAGAAAGGCACTCTGCTCTCACCCACACCTCCAGTATTCTCCTCTCTTCTCTTTTTGCTTCGCTGGCTCTGGTCTTGCAGCTAGGGAGAGACCAAGTCTATCCGTTCTTCTCACAGCCCAGGAGAGAGGGGGAGAAGACATAGAGAGGGAGAAAGAAAGATCGAGAGAGAGAGGTTGGGAGAAAGAGAGAACAAGTGAGACAGAGAGAGAGTCACCTGTTGTGTTTGATGTGGTTATTCAACTCAGTATACAGACGGTAGTGGACCCTGTGAACCCCAGTCTATCCTAGTCAGCAACAGGCAGGTTCCCAGGCCTTCTCCAGTCCCGGACAGCCGGATGTACATGCTCTTTCTTGAGAGAGTTGGCAAGCTGAATATAACAGGAACTGACCTAACCCTTCTCTGCTGATGCAGGCTTTACATCAATGGTCTCTGGGTTAAACACACACACACATTGAAATGTTCAAGTGGTTATGATATCAAAGAGTTGATTCCTTGAAGTAATTAAGTGGTCTCATTTCATTTAAACCTTGTCCTTTTGATGTGTTTTAAAATGTCTCCATTCAGTGGCACAGCAGACTGTGAACTGTGAAAAATCTGAATATGAAGTGTAATAAAGTGTAATGACACCGATCTAAGGCCGGTTTTGCATCCCCCCACCCCAATGGTTAAATCAAATCAAATCAAATTGTGTTAGTCACTTGCGCCGAATACAACAGTGAAATCCTTACTTACGAGCCCCTGACCAACAATGCAGTTTAAAAATATATGGATAAGAATAAGAAATATAAGTAACAAGTAATTAAAGAGCAGCAGTAAAATAACAGTAGCGAGACTATATACAAGGGGGTACCGGTACAGAGCCAATGAGTGGGGGCACCGGTTAGTTGTGGTAATATGTACGTGTAGGTAGAGTTATTATTAAAGTGACTATGCATAGATGAAAACAACAGAGAGTAGCAGCGGTGTAAAAGAGGGGAGGTGGGGGGGGGGCAATGCAAATAGTCTGGGTAGCCATTTTAGATGTTCAGGAGTCTTATAGCTTGGGCGTAGAAGCTGTTTAGAAGCCTTTTGGACCAAGACTCTGCTACTGCTTGCCGTGCGGTAGAGGAGAGAACTGGGGTGGCTGGAGTCTTTGACAATCTTTAGGGCCTTCCTCTGACACCGCCTGGTATAGAGGTGCTGGATGGCAGGAAGCTTGGCCCAAGTGATGTACTGGGCCATTGGCACTACCCTCTGTAGTGCCTTGCGGTCGGAGGCCATGCAGTTGCAATACCAGGCAGTTATGTAACCAGTCAGGATGCTCTCGATGGTGCAGCTGAAGAACCTTTTGAGGTCTGAGGACCCATGTCAAATCTTTTCAGTCTTCTGAGGGGGAATAGGTTTTGTTGTGCCCTCTTCACGACTGTCTTGGTGTGCTTGGACCATGTTAGTTTGTTGGTGATGTGGACACCAAGGAACTTGGTCCACTGCAGCCCCGTAGATGAGAATAGGGGCGCACTCGTCCTATCTTTCCTGTAGTCCACAATCATCTCCTTTGTCTTGATCACATTGAGGGAGGGATTGTTGTCCTCGCACCACACGGCTAGGTCTCTGACCTCCTCCCTAAAGGCTGTCTCATCGTTGTCGGTGATCAGGCCTACCACTGTGTCATCGGCAAACTTAATTAATGTGTTGGAGTTGTACCTGGCCGTGCAGTCATGAGTGATCAGGGAGTACAGGAGGGGACTGAGCACGCACCCCTGAAGGGGCCCTGTGTTGAGGATCAGCGTGGCGGATGAGATTGAATCATCTGTGGATCTGTTGGGGCGGTATGCAAATTGGAGTGGGTCTAGGGTTTCTGAGATAACGGTGGTAAAACATGTTGGTATTACAGACTCGAATAGAAAGAGGTTTAAATGTTAGTGAATGTTGACCTGTTTAAAGGTCTTACTCACATCAGCTGTGGAGAGTGTGATCAAACAGTCTTCCGGAACAGCTGGTGCTCTCATGCATGTTTCAGTGTTATTTGCCTCGAAGCAAGCATAGAAGTAGTTTAGCTCGTCTGGTAGTCTAGTGTCACTGGGCAGCTCTTGGCTGTGCTTCCCTTTCTAGTCTGTAATGGTTTGTAAGCCCTACTCACATTCGACGAGCGTCAGAGCCAGTGTAGTACGAATCAATCTTAGTCCTGTATTGACACTTTGCCTGTTTGTTGGTTTGTCGGAGGGCATAGCGGGATTTCTTATAAGCTTCCGGGTTAGAGTCCCACTCCTTGAATGTGGCACCTCTAGCCTTTAGCTCAGTGAGGATGTTGCCTGTAGTCCATGGCTTCTGGTTGGGGTATGTTTGTACAGTCACTGTGGGACGACCTCATCAATACACTTATTGATGAAGCCAATAACTGATGTGGTGTACTCCTCAATTACATTGGAGGAATACCGGAACATATTCCAGTCTGTGAAAACAAAACAGTCCTGTAGTTTAGCATCTGCTTCATCTGATCACTTTTTTATTGATCTAGTCACTGGTGCTTCCTGCTTTAATTTTTGCTTGTAGGCAGGAATTAGGAGTATATAATTATGGTCAGATTTGCCAAATGGAGGGCTTGGGAGAACTTTGTATGCGTCTCTGTGTGTGGAATAAAGCTAAAGGAATAAAGTTTTTTTCCCTCTGGTTGCACATTTAACATGCTGATAGAAATGTTGTAAAACAGATTTTGGAGGAATGAGCGACTTCTAGATCCCAGCAACATTATAAACTTAGATTAGAACAGTATTCCTCTCAGCCATAACATTATCTTGAATTCTTTCTGTCAGGAAATCTGATGTTCAAATGTGACTCACTAAAAATATCCCACTAACTACTGTATGTGCAGTGTAGACTTAAATGACATCAGATCACTTAAGTGAGTCTCAATCATCTCTCCATCTCACAAAGGGAAAGGCTCCCTGAAACAAACATGAAAGGGTCTGTTGTGGATCTTAAGATAATGTTTTCTGACTCAAAGACTCTTCAAAGACATCTACTGTGTGTCTAAAAAAAGACAACGACAGAGAGGTGAAAGCTTACATGAACATGACTGATAATATCTCTCTCTCTTCCCCGCTCTCTCTTTTTTCTTTCTTCTTTTTCTTTAACTAGGCAAGTCTTTTCAGAACAAATTCTTATTGACAGTGACGGCCTACCACGGATGACGCTGGGCCAATTGTGCGCTGCCGTATGGGACTCCCAATCACGGCTGCATGTGACACAGCCTGATACCTCTTGCAGTGCCTTAGACCACTGCACCACACAAGGAGTCTCTCTCTGTTTCGCTCTCTCTCTCTGTTTCTCTCTCTCTCTGTCTCTCTGTTTCTCTCTCTCTGTTTCTCTCTCTGTGTTTCTCTCTCTCTGTTTCTCTCTCTCTTTGTCTCTCTATCTCTCTCTCTCTCTCTCTTTGTCTCTCTCTGTTTCTCTCTCTCTGTTTCTCTCTCTGTGTCTCTCTCTCTCTCTCTCTCTCTCTCTCTATCTCTCTCTCTCTCTCTCTCTCTCTCTCTCTCTCTCTCTCTCTCTCAGATTCTGTGATATTGATGCCTTGCTCTGCAGTTGAAACTGAGTTTGAGTATGACAGCATGGTGAGTCATCCTGGACTTTCCAGAATCTTCTCTGATCTCTCTGGAACTCACCTTCAAACAAGACCCTTTTCAACTGCTGCACACACATATACACACACACAAAGCCACACACTTCAGATCACACCTAAGGCAGAATCACTTGGGGTAATAGAATTGAACACAGGGGTACTTAGTCTACCTCTCACGTTTGAAGCTATGTTGAAAACATGGAGCTGTGTTTTCGACGTGGTGTGAGAGTGTGCCACGGTAGAGGCAGGTTTCACACTCATTGTAACATCGACCTGAGACATGGTGAGTCGCTCTCAAATATGACCCCTCCTCGGTGCACTGGTGAAAGGACTGTGAAACACCTATGCCCCTTACTTTAAACCTCTCTTACCCAATTCCCTCAGGTAAGGGGAAATCTAAGCAGTTTGATGCAACTGGTATCAGGATCCAATAGGTGGATGTTTTGCTCCGTGTTGGATCCCAGGGGCGTGCCTTACCGGAGTGATGTGATAAAGCCTTAATACACATGAGTGTTTGCTCAAGACCCCGGCACACATACACAGAGCTGACACACTCCCTCTCTCCATAGACTCAGTGGTCAGATGTGGAGATATAATTCCGCCCTCTCAAAGAAAGCATATGGGCATATGGTCCTGTCATGCAACTCCCTGATATTCATTCATTATTCAAGTCATTAAAACTAATGTACATTGTGTATGAACACACACACACTGAACTGCTATGATAAGAGAAACCATTAGCTACGTAAACCTGGGCATATGGTGCTGTTTACACTGTATGAACACGCACGCACTCGCACTCGCACTCGCACATACACACACGCACGCACACACACGCACACACACACTCGCGCACACAGACAGACAATCTCTCTCTCTCCTCAGCCCAATGTGTACAAGCAAAATGTGACTGTTTCAGAGAGCCACTGTTAACAATCGGTTCTCCTGTCTCCTCTCAAAGTTTTTCAGTGTTCAATAAGAAAGTAATAGAGTGACATCCCCGCCCAGATGGTTATCTTTTTAAAGTTGTAAATACTTAACTGTTTGGTGTTTTATGGACTTTTTGACACTAAATTCTATTATGTATTCTGAACTGCAACGATTAAAGTGACTTGTTGTAGTGAACACAAATGTAGGGTCCCTTAAATTATTAACCTTAAAAGAAAATGCCAGTGGTTGTGTCTTAATGTTTAACATTGTTTTATGCATTTGAAGGATTGTCAATTTAACCCACCTTAGCAGTCATTGTTGAGCACAGTACTCATACCTCTAGCAGTAACTGGGGGTAGAGCTGTAACCAGTCATTGTTGAGCACAGTGCTAATTCCTCTAGCAGTAACTGGGGGTAGAGCTGTAACCAGTCATTGTTGAGCACAGTGCTCATTCCTCTAGCAGTAACTGGGGGTAGAGCTGTAACCAGTCATTGTTGAGCACAGTGCTAATTCCACTAGCAGTAACTGGTGATAGAGCTGTAACCAGTCATTGTTGAGCACAGTGCTCATTCCTCTAGCAGTAACTGGGGGTAGAGCTGTAACCAGTCATTGTTGAGCACAGTGCTAATTCCTCTAGCAGTAACTGGGGGTAGAGCTGTAACCAGTCATTGTTGAGCACAGTGCTAATTCCTCTAGCAGTAACTGGGGGTAGAGCTGTAACCAGTCATTGTTGAGCACAGTGCTAATTCCTCTAGCAGTAACTGGGGATAGAGCTGTAACCAGTCATTGTTGAACACAGTGCTCATTCCTCTAGCAGTAACTGGGAGTAGAGCTGTAACCAGTCATTGTTGAGCACAGTACTCATACCTCTAGCAGTAACTGGGAGTAGAGCTGTAACCAGTCATTGTTGAGCACAGTACTCATACCTCTAGCAGTAACTGGGGGTAGAGCTATAACCAGTCATTGTTGAGCACAGTACTCATACCTCTAGCAGTAACTGGGGTTAGAGCTATAACCAGTCATTGTTGAGCACAGTGCTCATTCCTCTAGCAGTAACTGGGAGTAGAGTTGTAACCAGTCATTGTTGAGCACAGTGCTCATTCTTCTAGCAGTAACTGGAGGTAGAGCTGTAAGCATTACAGGCAGCTGCATTAATCTCTGTCATTAAGGGTTGTGCACATTACCTTGTTGACGGTGGGAATGGCTTGTCTCATTATTGTACGTCAATTTGCCCAACGGATTTGATATTCGTTCATTATGATCAATTAGGGACAGATCAAAATTTACTGTGGGAGGGGTGGTCCAAAATAAGGGAAGGTTGTGAAACTTTTCTTTTTGCCTCGGGGAGGGTTGTGTTGTTGTTTTTTGGGGCAGAGTGGAGGGTATTGCGTTTTTCCCTGGTTTACGTTTGCTCTTCTGCTCGTATTTTCCCTATAAACAATGGCTTGACTTACTTTTGACGTTACCCTGGTAAAGTTTAGAAACGCTTGTGAAGGTTTGGTGTGGTGTGGCTATTATTAAGCTCTAGCTACTGCAGGCCTAAAATACGAAGGCAGTGCGCCCTGGAGCTTCAACGGACGCCGACAGTTGAACTTGAGGTATGGAAGAATGTTTCAGATCTACCAGTTACTCCTATAATCTAACACTATAATGCTTATCTTTATACAAAATATTCTGATTGAAAATGAACGAATTACCCTCCTTCTGTACGTCTATATCTATACAGCAGACTCAGTAGCCATCGGACATAAAGAAATGCATGTCTCTAGCTCCCTCTATCTCGCTGGGATTAGGCATAAGCTTCTCTTCCTTTATATAGACTATATGTATCTATAAATTCAAATGTCAATATCATTCAGTGGACACCTAAGCCTATAGGCCTATAGGCATGCAATGCCCTGATACATGTACTGTAGTGCTCAAATCTCTGACAGCTGAACCGTGAGCTGGACAATTATTGTTTTAGGAAAGTAGCCTAAAAAACTCAACAACAAAAAATAGGCAAAAAATATGTTTTTATGAACAAAAGAGTGAGGTCTACACTCTTAGAAAAAAAGGTGCTATCTAGAACCTAAATGGGTTCTTCGGCTGTCCCCATCGGAGAGCCCTTTGAAGAATCCCTTATTGG
The DNA here is from genome assembly GCF_018296145.1 of Oncorhynchus tshawytscha. Taxonomy (NCBI): domain Eukaryota; kingdom Metazoa; phylum Chordata; class Actinopteri; order Salmoniformes; family Salmonidae; genus Oncorhynchus; species Oncorhynchus tshawytscha. The sequence continues at coordinate 41,664,579 of NC_056432.1, forward strand.
TTCCACATAGAACCCTCTGTGGAAAGGGTTCTACATGGAACCCAAAACACGTTCCCCTATGGGGACAGCCAAATAACCCTTTTTGGAAGCCTTTTTTTCGAAGAGTGTAGGGAAGCTAGGAAGGGATGCTAGGATTCAACCTCCATATTGTGACACATTAGTAGAGGAGGGGAGATACCCCCTTACAAAAGTGCAAAAGTGCTATAAATGTAACTCATTCAAAATAATAACTAAATCAAAACCATTTTGATCTGTTTCAGCAAAGTAAATAGTGTTTAAGCACACAAAATGTGTTGAAAGCGCAAAGAGAGCGAAGAACCAACGGATGTAGCACTCCGACCTCATACTCCTACTGCCAAGATTATAAAAACATTCACAAAAATCTACAGAAGTGTTAAAAGGTGCAATGAAGTTTGGCATCTCACGCTCTGGTCCGGTGCAGGAAACCACATACATTTACTGGACTGCCAGGCAGAAAAATCCAGCCACACGAACACGCATACATCAGAGACACACATGTGAGCACACACACTCGCCCAAGCACGCGCGCCCAAACACACACACACCTTCTACAGGGTTTTTCCAGGTGACTGAGGCCACCGCAACCCAGACCTTATTTATTTAGCTGTAATACTTTGAGATACAAGATCGGTTATTTAGGTGAACACATTAACATATATTATGTCCTGTTTACTTGGTCATTTCCTGCTTAATAGGCTAGTTTCTGGTTAGGTATACTGTATGTGCCAAAGGAGCAGAAGAAAGGTCCATGTCATTTTGGATGGATTAGAGTACAGAGGAAAGTTTCAGATGAGAGATTAGCAGTTAATGAAACATTGCTGAGACTAGAATACAACTCAACAGCTTGAGACTGAACAGTCTATCCCACTCGCATATAACAGTGTGTGCGGTTATTGTTCTGTGACATGTTAAATACCTTACATCCCACACCTTTAGGGGAAAACATATAGAATACAGTAAGTCCTTGTCGACACATAACAATCACAGCAGCGGAAGCAGTTACTGTAACTGGGCTCACATGACTCCTAAAACCATCCTGGACTTAACTTCCTTTATTTTTTCGATGCTCAGACTATCAACAAACAAGACATTTGATGTAGAATGTCAGCTGTACTTTAAGCCACCCTAATAGTAAAAATAGTTGTTAAATAGAGCCAAAACATAAATCTTAAGTTGGCTTGTCATACATGTAGGTGTCAGACACTGTGTAATTACAGTAGTTTAACCCTTCAGATAATTTAGATGTTGCCAGGCTGTTGTGTTTTATAAACAGGTAAGTAGACTGGTGCTTTCTAGAACCACACAGCCTGACCACATTAAACAGACGTATGCTTTGGAACGTAAATGTGTTCACCTCCATTTAGTATGATATGTTACATTATGCTGCAAATGCAGTAATAGTCTGGTTACTTAAGACAGAATCTAAAATAGGGAGGTTGGTCGGGGAGGATGGCTGGGCGTATACTGGGACCATCTAGCAGATTGGATGTTTGGATGATTGGATGTTCAAGAAGATTGGAAGTTCAAGTCGTACAGTTGAAGTCGGAAGTTTACATTCACTTACAGTAGGTTGGAGTTATTAAAACTCATTTTTCAACCACTCCACAAATTTTCTGTTAACAAACTACGTTTTGGCAAGTCGGTTAGGACATCTACTTTGTGCATGACACAAGTCATTTTTCCAACAATTGTTTACAGACAGATTATTTCACTTATAATTCACTGTATCACAATTCCAGTGGGTCAGAAGTTTACATACACTAAGTTGATTGTGCCTTTAAACAGCTTGGAAAATTCCAGAAAATTATGTCATGGCTTTACAAGCTTCTGATAGGCTAATTGACATCATTTGAGTCAATTGGAGGTGTACCTGTGGATGTATTTCAAGGCCTACCTTCAAACTCAGTGCCTCTTTGCTTGACATCATGGGAAAATCAAAAAGAAATCAGCCAAGACCTCAGAAAGAAAATTGTAGAACTCCACAAGTCTGATCATCCTTGGGAGCAAATTCCAAATGCCTGAAGGTACCACGTTCATCTGTACAAACAATAGTACGCAAGTATAAACACCTTGGAACCACGCAGCCATCACACTGCTCAGGAAGGAGACGCGTTCTGTCTCAGAGATTAACGTACTTTGGTGCGAAAAGTGCAAATCAATCTCAGAACAACAGCAAAGGACCTTGTGAAGATGCTGGAGGAAACAGGTACATAAGTATGTAGATCCACAGTAAAACGAGTCTTATATCGACATAACCTGAAAGGCCGCTTAGCAAGGACGAAGCCACTGCTCTAAAAACATTTTAAAAAGCCGGTCTACGTTTTGCAACTGCACATGGGGACAAAGATCGTACTTTTAGGAGAAATATCCTATGGTGTAATGTGAAACAAAAAATAGAACTGTTTGGCGCTAATGACCATCGCTATGTTTGGAGGAAAGGGGAACACCACCATAACCGCGAAGCACGGGGGGCAGAATCATGTTGTGGGGGTGCATTGCTGTAAGAGGGACTGGTGTACTTCACAAAATAGATGGCATCATGAGAGGGGAAAATTATGTGGATATATTGAAGCAACATCTCAAGACATCAGTTGGGAAGTTAAAGCTTGGCCGCAAGCATACTTGGCCACAAGCATACTTCCAAAGATGTGGCAAAATGGCTTAAGGACATCAAAGTCAAGGTATTGGAGTGGCCATCACAAAGCCCTGACCTCAATCTTATAGAAAGTTTGTGGGCAGAACTGAAAAAGTGTGTGAGATTGAGGCCTACAAACCTGACTCAGTTACACCAGCTCTGTCAGGAGGAATGGGCCAAAATTCACCCAACTTATTGTGGGAAGCTTGTGGAAGGCTACCCGAAACATTTGACCTAAGTCAAACAATTTAAAGGCAATGCTACCAAATACTAATTGAGTGTATGTAGACTTCTCACCCACTGCGAATGTGATGAAATAAATAAAAGCTGAAATAAATCCTTCTCTCTACTATTATTCTGACATTTCACATTCTTAAAATAAAGTGGTGACCCTAACTGACCTAAAACAGGGAATCTTTACTAGTGTTAAATGTCAGGAATTGTGAAAAACTGAGTTTAAATGTATTTGGCTAAGATGTATGTAAACTTCCGACTTCAACTGTAGGTCCTTTAAACTTAAAGGTCGCTCCACCATTTCCTACTTGCGAAAATTCGAATTGTTCCCCTAATTTCAATTTATGTGACTAAACCGCTGTGAAATATATTTTCCATATCCCAAAATATTCGATTTTCAGCTGTTAAATCTGGTGTAGAAAATCGAAAGTATAACGAAAATTAAGAACGGGGAGCATAGAAATAGCGCACATAGAACAGATCTACCACTTCTTAGAATTTCTTTCAATGAGAATTACATATCTATAACTCACATTTATATGTGAATTTGGTCGGGGTTCCCAAAAAGTTACATAATGTAGCATATTGTGCCTTCAGACAGTATTCACAGCCCTTGGTATTTTCCAAATGTAGCTGTTTTACAGCGTGAATTTAAAATGGATTAAATGAAGATTTAAAAAATTCTACACATTCATATAGAATGAAAAGCTTAAATTTCTTGAGTCAATGAGTATTCAACCCCTTTGTTATGACAAGCCAAATAAGTTCAGGAGTACACATTACCTTAACAAGTCACATAATATGTTCCATGGACTCAATCTGTGTGCAATAATAGTGTTTAACGTGCTTTTTGAATGACTACCTCATCTCTGTACCCCAAACATACAATTATCAGTTTGGTCCTTTAGTCGAGCAGTGAATTTCAAACACAGATTCAACCACAAATACCAGGGAAGTTTTCCAATGCCTCGCAAAGAATGGCACCTATTGGTAATATGGGTAAGAATATAAAAACCAGACATTGAATATCTCTTTGAGCATGGTGAACATATTAATTACACTTTGGATGATATATTAATACACCCAGTCATGACAAAGATACAGGCGTCCTTCCTAACTCAGTTACCGGAGAGGAAGGAAACCGCTCAGGGATTTCACAATGAGGCCAATGGTGACTTTAAAACAGTTACAGAGTTTAATGGCTGTGATAAGAGAAAACTGAGGATGGATCAACAACATTGTAGTTACGCAACAATACTAGCCTAAATGATAGAGTGAAAAGTAGGAAGCCTGTACAGAATAAAGATATTCCAAAACATGCATCCTGTTTGCAACAAGGCACTAAAGTAATAGTTGAAAAATGTGGCAAAGACGTAGTATTTTTGTCCTGAATACAAAGTGTTATGTTTGGGGCAAATCCAATACAACACATTACTGAGTATCACTCTCCATATTTTCAAGCATAGTGGTGGCTGCATCATGTTATGGGTATGCTTGTAATCATTAAGGACTGGGGAGTTTTTCAGGATAAAAAATAAATGGAATGGAGCTAAGCTCAGGCAAAATCCTAGAGGAAAACCTGGTTCAGTCTTCATTCCACCAGACACTGGGAGATTGATTCACCTTTCACCAGGACAATAACCTAAAACACAATGCCATAGCTACACTGGAGTTGCTTACCAGAGAATGTTCCTGAGTGGCCGAGTTACAGTTTTGACTTAAATCTGCTCAAAAATCTATGGCAAGTTGTGGAAATGGTTGTCTAGCAATGATCAACAACCAATTTCACAGACCCTGAACAATTTTGAAATTGAATAATGGGCAAATGTTGCACAATCCAGGTGTGGACAGCTCTCGGAGACTTACCCAGAAAGACTCACAGCAGTAATCACATCCAAAGGTGCTTCTACAATGTATTGACTCAGGGGTGTGAATACTTACGTAAATGAGATATTTCTGTACTTAACTTTCAATAAATTAGCAACATTTTCTAATAACATATTTTACGTTGTCATTATGGAATACTGTGTGTAGATGGGTGAGATTTATATTTGTGTCACACCCTGACCATAGTTTGCTTTGAATGTTTCTATGTTTTGTTTGGTCAGGGTGTGATCTGAGTGGGCATTCTATGTTGTGTGTCTAGTTTGTCTGTTTCTGTGTTTGGCCTGATATGGTTCTCAATCAGAGGCAGGTGTTAGTCATTGTCTCTGATTGGGAACCATATTTATGTAGCCTGTTTGGTGTTGGGTTTTGTGGGTGATTTTCTCCTGTGTCAGTGTTTGTTCCACACGGGACTGTTTCGGGTTTACACGTTTGTTGTTTTTGTAGTTTATTCATGTATAGTTTTCTTATTAAAAACAAACATGAATTTCAACCACGCTGCGTTTTGGTCCTCCTCTCCTTCCCAGGAAGAACCCTGTTACAATTTGATTTAATCCATTTTGAATTTGAGGCTGTAACACAACAAAATGTGGAATAAGTCAAGGGGTGTGAATACATTCTGAAGGCACTGTTTCATTCTAAAGGGAGACAAATATATCTCCATAATCTTACGAATTTCCCTGAGGCCATGTTGGATCACAACACTCCATCACCCTGCTGTGTGTTTTTGTATTGCTAAATTACCCATGGTTTGGAGGGCGGACCATATCTGACCATTGTTTACTCATTGTTGTTATAAATGTTGTTAAACTGCTGTTAGTGTAGGGTCAAATACTGCCATTACCCAGACAAGGTCTTGTCTCACATAGATTACATGGATAAAAATGCTTTAAAAATGTTGACTGCATTTCAAATCAGATGCATTGTACGTGTCCCTCTCTGACTGTGCAAAAGAGAACAGTCAGTCACAGAATTAGCATCATTAAAGTGTAGGAAAGAATCATCAACAAATACCAGTTCTCATTCTACTGCATAACTCTGCTGATTCAGAGATTACGAGGGAGACAAAGAGACAGAGTTAGACAAAAGGTCTGAAAGAATCAACCGCCATTTGAGTTATTGGAGCATCTTTTACACTAATTAGACGGTTGCTGTCACGAGAGACAATGTCAACCTCAATAGAACTGTCAGTGTGCATCAGACTTAAGCATTGCCGTGAAAACAAGGCTGGGAATAGAGAGCGGGATTTTTGGAGAAGCGTTGGGAATGAGGAAAGAAGAAGAGGAGCAGGAAGGAGAGATTAGGCAGAAAAGGAAGATGAGATAAAGTGAGAGAAGGAGAACAAGTAAGAGATGGAGTTGGAGGAACATGTAGCTGAGGGCAACATGCATCCAACCACATACACCATACACAAACACTCAAGGCCAAATCAGTGACAATGGGTCTAACTTGAGAAACACACATAAATGTTTTGCATCAATCAACATTTAAGTCAGTGTGACATTTCCCATAAATTACGATTCCAATTACTCTATCATAGATAGATAAATTCGTCGCCAAACCCACTGGCTCCAGGTCATCTATAAGTCTTTGCTAGGTAAAGCCCAGCCTTATCTCAGCTCACTGGTCACCATAGCAACACCCATCCATAGCACGCGCTCCAGCAGGTATATTTCACTGGTCATCCCCAAAGCCAAAACCTCATTTGGCCGCCTTTCCTTCCAGTTTCCTGCTGCCAATGACTGGTACGAATTGCAAAAATCACTGAAGCTGGAGACTTATATCTCACTCTCTAACTTTAAGCATCAGCTGTCAGAGCAGCTTACCGATCACTGTACCTGTACACAGCCCATCTGTAAATAGCACACTCATCCCCATGTTGTTTTTTGTTTTTTTGCTCTTTTGCACCCCAGTATCTCTACTTGCACATCATCATCTGCACATTTATCACTCCAGTTTTTAATTGCAAAATTGTAATTATTTCACCACTACGGCCTATTTATTGCCTTGCCTCCCTAATCTTACTACATTTGCACACACTGTATATAGATTTTTCTATTGTGTTATTGACTGTACGTTTGTTTATTCCATGTGTAACTCTGTGTTGTTGTTTTTGTTGCACTGCTTTGCTTTATCTTGGCCAGGTTGCAGTTGTAAATGAGAACTTGTTCTCAACTGACCTACCTGGTTAAATAAAGGTGAAATGCATTTTTTTTTTAAATAGCAAATAATGTTATGGCTCTAAAGCATTTACAATTTCTCTTAGTGTTTTCCATGCTCCATTGGCATCATAAACTCGGGTTTTCAAGCATGACATAGTGCTCTTTGAGCCTTTTAACCATCATCCCTGTATCCTTTATGAGATGCGTAGGAAAGTCAAACTGATTGTGTTTGACTGTGTTTGTGTTTGACGGCCAGATTACCACACGGCCCATTACCCTGTATTGCAGGGTAAATATCAGTAGCTGTTTTAAAGAGCTCAATGACTCCTTTATGTCAACATCGACTCTGTTCAGGCATCCTTTTTTGTTTTAGTAGATTGACATGGACAAAAACAGCAACAGTTAACCATTGTTAACCATTGTTTATTTCTCAAGAAACGCAATGTGTTAAGTTTTTAAAGTTTTAGTAAATGTTCAAATGTAAAGCTGTTTTTTTAAATGTTTACATGGACTTGGCTCCACAACCCTTAGGTAGTCAACTACTTTACTATCTACTGTATACTGTCTACTTTACTATCTCAAAGTCAGCGGTGAAGAGGCGACTCCGGGATGCTGGCCTTCTAGGCAGAGTTGCAAATAAAAAACCCTATCTCAGACTGGCCAATAAAAATAAAAGATTAAGATGGGCAAAAGAACACAGACACTAGGACAGAGGAACTCTGTCTAGAAGGCCAGCATCCCGGAGTCGCCTCTTCACTGTTGACGTTGAGACTGGTGTTTTGCGGGTACTATCTAATGAAGCTGCCAGTTGAGGACTTGTGAGGCATCGATCTCAAACTAGACACTCCAATGTATTTGCCCTCTTGCTCAGTTGTGCACCGGGGCCTCCCATTCCTCTTTCTATTCTGGTTAGCGCCAGTTTGCACTGTTCTGTGAAGGGAGTACAGCGTTGTACAGTACAGGTCTTCTGGCCATTTTGAGCCTGCAATCGAACCCACAAATGCTGATGCTCCTGATACCCAACTAGTCTAAAGAAGTCCAGTTTTATTGCTTCTTTAATCAGGACAGTTTTCAGCTGTGCTAACATAATTTCAAAAAGGGTTTTCTAATGATCAATTAGCCTTTTAAAACTATAAACTTGGATTAGCTAACATAACGTGCCATTGGAACACAGGAGCGATGGTTTCTGATAATGGACCTCTGTACGCCTATGTAAATATTCCATTAAAAATCTACCATTTCCAGCTACAATAGTCATTTACAACATTAACAATGTCTACACTGTATTTCTGATCAATTTGATGTTATTTTAATGGACAATAACGTGCTTTTCTTTCAAAACCAAGGACATTTCTAAGTGACCCCAAACTTTTGAACGATAGTGTATGTTTTGTTGTACATGGTCCCTTTTCGAATAAACTTAGGGATCTATTCAATCCGTATCACAGAAGTTCAGCGTTACAGCGGGATTTAAATTTAAAGGCAATGTTAGCGGAAACTGCATTCACGGTAAACGCTGCATATGTCGGCTCAATCGGAGATTAGCTTTACATTTCTATTGTGCAATCTGTAACGCTTCAGCAATACAGATTGAATAGAGCCCTTAATAATAATAATAATAACACGAATAATAATAATAGTAACTCTTCTTTAGGTGGTGAAAGTCTTCCTCCCCCCTTCCCTTTATCCATCCCTCCATCCCACCCTCATCCAGAACACTCTTTTCATTAGTAAAAGAGACATTTGGGTGAAATGTGCCTCTCTTTATGTCTGTCCAGACCCACCCAAAACCCATTGTACCCAACCAAAACCCATTGCCTCATAACACACACACACACACACACGCACACCTCGCCCCTCTCTATCCCTCAGACCCTTGTATTTGTGAAAAGAACCGTCTCAAATATCTCTCTGCAGGAGTAACAGCTGCCACAAAGCCACCATGGCCCTCTCAGCACCCTACAGAGGCCCAACTCTCCTCTGTCTCCATCCCTCTATCCTCCAAGCCGCCTCTGTCCTGTCTATCTCCCTATCAACATCTATCTTCCTTCTATGCCTAATTCTCTTCATGTGAGAGAGGAGAGAGAGAGAGAGAGAGAGAGAGAGAGAGAGAGAGAGAGAGAGAGAGAGAGAGAGAGAGAGAGAGAGAGAGAGAGAGAGAGAGAGAGAGAGAGAGAGAGAGAGAGAGAGAGAGAGAGAGAGAGATATTATGTTAATTGGGTTAATATTTTAAATCTCCAAGTAAGCTTTGGCAATATGTACATTCTTACATCATGCCAATAAAGCAAATTGAATTGAATTGAGAGAGAAAGAAAGAAAGAAAGAGTGAAAAGAGTCAGAGAGAAAAATAGAGAGGGATAAGGACTCCTCTTCCATTCATCCATTGTTTGTCTCCAGAACAGGCAGCACGTGCCCTCAGCCCTCTAATCTGCACTGTTCAGCCCTGAGGCCTGGGGCAGTGGCAGCTGCTATTAACACTGCCAGACACCCAGCTCTCCTTACACACAAGCAGAACCTCCTACACACACACATACATACACAAACACTGAATCTCATCAAGCAGACACACACCTATACACCCACTCCTCAACATCGCGCTCGCACACTCACACACACACCCCTCCACCCATTCATGAGGGACAATGGAGCCAGGACAGGGGGGGGGGTTGCTGTCAGAGTGTGCCGTGACCAGGGGGGTCATTTCACAGTCAGTAAAATGGTTTTATGTTAGCTGAGTTTCAGCAACTGTTGGCAGCACGTGTCTCAATGATACGCCTCCCTCTCATATTGTTTACCAAGACAGTGGTTGAAACACACAAAGAAACACAAAAACACACACACACAGACATAGCCACTCGTGCATGCACACACATGCACATGCATACACAGACATTATAAAACATCTTTACACTCATGATCATTTGGAAGCTGTATTTTGGTCTTTTGCACTCAAACAATCGACTCTTAATGAGGTACACAATAACACTCAATCTTTCTCTCCTCCCTCTCTCTCTCTCTCTCTCTCTCTCTCTCTCTCTCTCTCTCTCTCTCTCTCTCTCTCTCTCTCTCTCTCTCTCTCTCTGGTCAGATACTCGTGCTGCAACTGCAAAGAAATCCTCACTGATTGGTTCTTTCCTTTGTTGGTTATCGCAGTTTGGTTCACAGAATGCTCTGCCTCAATCTCTAGCTGCCTAGGGCTGTTGCTGGCTCCGTCATTGGTTAGCTCTACCCCTCTCTTATTGGCTCAACTTCCAATAGGCTGTGTCTGTGATTGGTTATTTGATTGTGTCTCTGGTTAGCGTGTGTGTATCCTGAATGGTAGAGGAGCTGAACACTGTATACTGAACTCAACAGCAGCTATGGAGACTGGAAGAGTGGCTGATGAAAGTGTGAGTGGGTGAGCAAGCGTGTGGTTGTGTGCTGTGGGCTCGTGGGTGTGTGTGATAGAGGGTGAGGTGTGTGAGGGGGTCAGGACAAGTGGGCCATATGGCTGATGACTAAAGTACACACACACACACACACACACACACACACACATCTTACTGCAGCTTCGCACCTGCCACGCTGTCTATGGATGACTAAGTTACAGATTAAAGCCAACAAGCCCTGAGGGATCTTGTGTGCGCGCCTGTGTTATGTGAAGTCTGTCTGCGGCCTGCGTGCCTAAACAGTGCACAGTTCATTATTGTATATTTCAATTGTCATATTAGTGCTGCATAACACAGGGTATGGCTATATATCCATGTGTCTGTGTGTTTCTGTTGGAGACTCTAGATGCTCTGAATCCCAGCCAGTTGTTGTGTGTCTATGTCTCTTTGAAGAGGGCACATGTCTGATTGAGGCCTCTTCAAGATGAGTAGCCTGTTAAGCTGAATGGAGACATTGGGGATGGCTGCCCCAAGCTGCAGACAGACTACACACACACACACACACACACACACACACACACACCCACACACACACACACACACACACACACACACACACACACACACACACACACACACACACACACACACACACACACACACACACACACACACACACACACACACACACACATTCCAGTCAGAGACAGAAACCCAGATCTGGCACACTTACATAGACAGTCAGTCATGGACAGGGTGTTCAGGAGTTGTGGTACACAAGATGGAGGGAGATGGAGGGAGAGGGGTTTCATTGGGTCGGGGTGAGGGTGTTGCAGAGTGGATATGCAATGAGTGTGTCAGGGGGTTGGTGGGGATTCAAGTGTCTGTTAGAGTGAGCCATGTGGTAGGTACCCTCCATGACTGAAGGGTACAAGTTATCACCTATAGAGAAAGATGAACCTGGAGAAGAGTCCCCTAAGCAAGATGGTGCTGGGGCTCGGTTCACAAACACAAACAGACCTCCCCAGAGCCCATGGATAGCAACATAATTAGACCCAACCAAATGAGAAAACAAAAAGATAATTACTTGACATATTGGAAATAATTAACAAAAAAACAGAGCAAACTAGAATACTATTTGGCCCTAAACAGAGTGTACACAGTGGAAGAATACCTGACCACGGTGATTGACCCAAAATGAAGGAAAGCTTTGACTATGTACAGACTCAGTGAGCTTAGCCTTGCAATTGAGAGAGGCCGTCGTAGGCAGACCTAGCTCTCAAGTGAAGACAGGCTATGTGCACACTGCCTACAAAATGAGGTGAAAACTGAGCTGCACTTCCTTACCTCCTGCCAAATGTATGACTATATTAGAGACACATATTTCCCTCAGATTACACAGACCCACAAAAAAATTGAAAACAAATCAAATTTTGATAAACTTTCATATCTATTGGGTGAAATACCACAGTGTGTAATCACAGCAGCTAGATTTGTGACCTGTTGGTACAAGAAAAGGGCAACCAGTGAAAAACAAACACCATGGTAAATACAATCCATATTTATGTTAAATAATTTTCCATCTGGTATTTTAACTATTTGTACATCGTTACAACACAGTACATAGCCATAATATGACATTTGAAATGCCTCTATATTCCTTTGGAACTTTTGTGTAATGTTTTATATAGTGTATTTCACTTTTGTTTATTATCTATTTCATTTGCTTTGGCAATGTAAACATATGTTCCCCATGTGAATAAAGTCCATTGAAGAGAGAGAGAGAGAGAGAGAGAGAGAGAGAGAGAGAGAGAGAGAGAGAGAGAGAGAGAGAGAGAGAGAGAGAGAGAGAGAGAGAGAGAGAGAGAGAGAGAGAGAGAGAGAGAGAGAGAGGAGCACTGTTGCTAGGGACCCCTTGGTGTGTTAGTAGGGCAAGTGAAAGAAAGATAGACAGAGAAACAGAGAGAGAGAGAGAGAGCGAGAGAGAAGGCAAGAGAGAAGGCGAGAGAGACCCTGGTCAATTAGGTCGCCCACTGAGGACCGTGGGGCAACAAGCAGACTCCTTGTGCTTCCCTGTTGGACCTCAATGAAAGTTGCCTTGTGCTGCGATTATCCATTCAGCTCACCCACAAGAGCGCGCACGCACACAAGAACACCCACCATATACGCTATCCCCGTATACCCACACACAACCCCCATCAAACACACATACGGCTCATCATAAACACACAAGAACATCACACCGCCCATCTATACACACACACACGCACAGACACACAGACACACATACACACGCACCCACACACACACGCAGTCCTTTTCTCTGTTCCTTTGTGTTGTGCAGCAGATGGAGAGGAGTGGAGTGTGGTTGCTGGGTAGACTAAGTGGCCCAGGAGTCACTCAGCCAGTGGTTGGCTTTCACGAACTGTCAGAGGACAAAGAGCCAAGGCAGGCTGTAAACTTCGATTACTTATTCGATTACTACTGCCCTCCTTTTCCTCTCCTCCCTCTGCTGTTTGTCTCTATCTGTCAGGCACACTTTGAGTAAAAGTTTTAGGTGGATGACAAGATAGCATAGAGTGGGGCTTAGAGAGAGAACACAAACAACACAAACAACCAGCAATTTACATTTGAAGAAACACAAAAGGCCCCATGCAGACACATGCAAACACACACTCTCCAACTGCATCTGCAGCTGCATCCTACATGGCTGAATGCACAGGGCTCTCTTGTCATAGACACACACAAAGGTCTTTGTACGCACACACTGCATGTTTAAACCTGTTACCCCTCAAAAGGGAAAGAAATGTAAAAAAAAAAAAATGAAACAGCCAAGACAACTGCCAAGAAGCAGCAGACACAAAGGCATCATGATGAAAGTTATGAAACTTCATTTGATTGATAGGTAATCATGAATTAGCTCGGACGTCAAAGAAAATCTCCACACATGAAAGCCTCAGTTGTAGATGATCCTTTGTCTGGCTGATCCCAAGTCTTTTTAATCTTTGTGTAATCAGAGCAGATGATAACATCCTGTTTGATTACCATGTGTCAGATTAATAATCCACTCTGCCCGTCAGGAAGTGTTGCTGCCTGTTTGAATAATGGGGTTTTACACTACACAGTATCCTCTCATTTTATTGCAGAATAAATACGAAGGCTTTTACACGTGATAAACAGACAATATGCAGGCAGTTAGCGAGGACAGTTAGCGAGGACAGTTAGCGAGGACAGTTAGCGAGGACAGTTAGCGAGGACAGTTAGCGAGGACAGTTAGTGAGGACAGTTAGCGAGGACAGTTAGCGAGGGCAGTTAGCAAGGACAGTTACTGTAAAGTAACTGAGGGACAGGTGTACAGTTGAAGTCAGAAGTTTACATACACTTAGGTTGGAGTCATTAAAACTAGTTTTTCAACCATTCCACAAATTTCTTGTTAACAAACTATAGTTTTGGCAAGTCGGTTCGGACATCTACTTTGTGCATGACACAAGTCATTTTTCCAACAATTTACAGACAGATTTACAGACAGATTATTTCACTTATAATTCACTGTATCTCAATTCCAGTGGGTCGGAAGTTTACATACACTAAGTTGACTGTGCCTTTAAACAGCTTGGAAAATTCCAGAAAATTATGTCATGGCTTTACAAGCTTTTGATAGGCTAATTGACATAATTTGAGTCAATTGGAGGTGTACCTGTGGATGCATTTCAAGGCCTACCTTCAAACTCAGTGCCTCTTTGCTTGACATCATGGGAAAATCAAAAGAAATCAGGCAAGACCTCAGAAAGAAAATTGTAGAACTCCACAAGTCTGGTTCATCCTTGGGAGCAATTTCCAAATGCCTGAAGGTACCACATTCATCTATACAAACAATAGTACGCAAGTATAAACACCATGGGACCACGCAACCGTCATACCGCTCAGAAAGGAGATGCGTTCTGTCTCCTAGAGATGAACGTACTTTGGTGTGAAAAGTGCAAATCAATCCCAGAACAATAGCAAAGGACTTTGTGAAGATGCTGGAGGAAACAGGTACAAAAGTATCTATATCCACAGTAAAAAAGAGTCCTATATCGACATAACCTGAAAGGCCGCTTAGCAAGGAAGAAGCCACTGCTCCAAAACCACCATTATAAAAAAACGACTACGGTTTGCAACTGCACATGGGGACAAAGATCGTACTTTTTGGAGAAATGTCCACTGGTCTGATGAAACAAAAAATAAACTGTTTAGCCAGAATGACCATCGTTTGGAGGAATAAGAGGGACGCTTGCAAGCCGAAGAACACCATCCCAACTGTGAAGCACAGGGGTGGCACCATCATGTTGTGGGGGTGTTTTGCTGCAGGAGGGACTGGTGAACTTCACAAAATAGATGGCATCATGAGGCAGGAAAGTGATGTGTATTGAAGCAACATCTCAAGACATCAGTCATGAATTTAAAGCTTGGTCGCAAATGGGTCCTCCAAATGGACAATGACCCTAAGCATATTTCCAAAGTTGTAGCAAAACGGCATTAGGACAACAAAGTCAAGGTATTGGAGTGGCCATCCCAAAGCCCTGACCTCAATCCTCATAATGTTTGGGCAGAACTGAAAAAGCGTGTGCGAGCAAGGAGGCCTACAAACCTGCCTCAGTTACACCAGCCCTGTCAGGAGGAATGGGCTAAAATTCACCCAACTTATTGTGGGAAGCTTGTGGAAGGCAACCCGAAATGTTTGACCCAAGTTAAACAATTTAAAGGCAATGCTACCAAATACTAATGTGTATGTAAACTTCTGACCCACTGGGAATGTGATGAAAGAAATAAAAGCTTAAATAAATCATTATCTCTACTATTATTCTGACATTTCACATTCTTAAAATAAAGTGGGGATCCTAATGGACCTAAGACAGTTTTACTAGGATTAAATATCAAGAATTGTGAAATACTGAGTTTAAATGTATTTGGCTAAAGTGTATATAAACTTCTGACTTCAACTGTAAGTAAGTAACCAGATACTGAGACGATACTAACAACAACATTGATATACTTAGCAAAAAAACTACAACTTTGTAAGGAGAGTGACAAACTTTTGTGAGACACAAACACTTTTGTGAGATACAAACACACACACAGCCACACACACACACATAACCACACACACACACTTCTAGCTGACCCTTGATGCCAAGATTAAATCAGAACCAAAGACAACTGAGTTGCCACATTCAGTAACAATAACAATTGTATTAAAACACACACTCACTCACTACCTAACCACTGATGTCCAGATTATGACTATGGTATTTAATTGGCTTAGCAGCGTTTGTTTATTTGATTCTCGTTCTTATTCCCCGCTGTGCATTCTTCCTTGAGTGAGCAGATTTAAAAAATCACCTTCTGTCAACATGCTGTTTGATAGCGCTGTTTGATTCACACACACTCATTATAATCCTCTCTGCCCATTGGCCGCTGTCAGAGCCCTGTCTCCAAAGCAAAATCGGAATGCCGGGTGAAGCTCCGCCCCTTTGAGGAAGGAACGGTACGTAAACATGTCAACAAACAGTGCATGTGTCAATCCCAGCGTGTGTCAGCGCTGTCTTTGAGGGGTCAACAGAGTGTTGCTCACACCTGGGTTGACCTCTAGGATTGATCTACTGTAGGATCAGTGAGATTATGATGGTTTCACGCTGGACATCTCATGCTTGGAAAACAGAGCTCTCCAGAGGCTCCAATAGTCCAATAACATGTTGATCCGATATGAATCCGTCCCATCCATGCAGAACAGAGATGGGGAAATGGAGATATGAATAATAGAGTTTAGAGGGAGGCCCCATGCCACATGACCTTGTGCTGCAGAGGGACGAAAAGTACATCGTGGTCATAAGTCAGTAGTGGTATGCGGGAGATGCACACAAACACCCACACACTCTTTCCCACATGAACACTCACACACATGTGGACAAAGCTTTAGAAATCAAATTATCTTCACTTTACCGTCACATCCTCCTCTGTGAGAGATAAAAATACAGAGAGAGAGAGAGAGAGAACGTGTAAGATAAAAAATAATTACAAGGTTATTAAACAC